>NC_066618.1:277116178-277407286 GCF_025201925.1 Gopherus flavomarginatus | reverse complement strand
TGACTTCCTGTTGTTTCAATGCCATATCTGAACATTTAGTTGGGTTTACTTTTGTGAATTGCATACGACAATGAAATATTCCAAACGTCTTTATTCCATGAAGTTCACATGGAGTCCACTGAACTAACCCTTTGTACACTATTTGGCTTATATGCTGAAGTCTCCCCTTTTAAAAATCTTTTTGTATCCAGTTAGAATTGGAAAAGAGCTATATAGTTACTGTACTCATTTCCGGTTTGTAGGTGAAAGCAGCTGTTGCTTTGTGTTGCGTTTCCTAATAAGTTATATTAAGATTGTGTTTTAAAGCAGTTTGATGATGCTGTCCACAGTGCCCACTCCCTCCATCTCAAGTGACCATATCATCAGTTTACCAATGGACAGCTTCAGAAATGGCTGGGGAGCCTGTACTGTTCCCCAAGATCTACTGGGGGTGTCAGGGCCATATCCCGTGCCACTACTGAGCAATCTTCAAGAGACTGGGATCTGGCCTGACCCTGTGTCCAGCACGAGTCAGGAAAAAGTCTGTTCCTGCTGCCAGTGGATGACACTGGCAGAGATTGGCAGGGGCTAGTAACCCCTTTGTTTGCTAGTGAACCCCAGGACACTGTGAATAATCTAGCTTCATTGTCCAAACAGACTGAAATGCAAAACATAAACATCAGAAAAGATGCAAAGTAAAGTGGAATTTTAAATTCTTCTCCTTCATGTTTTTTGATAATTCAAAAGTATAGTCTAAGCTCTCAACTTCAAATTTGTCTTGCTTTGTTGAGCTTATTCAGATTTAAAAAAAACAAATCTGAGTTTGGAAAAAACTGAATAGCAGTATTTAGTCATTTAAAGAATGCATTCATTTAAAGATGCACCGTTACCTTTGTGAAGTTAGGGAGCAGTTAACCTATACCCAGGATCAAACAATTTGCAAACAAAGCTTTAGGCTTGTAAATTCCCAAAGCTCTGGTTTGGTCTATTATTGTTAGATTTGTGTGTTTGTTTTTCTTTTTAACAAAATAAAACAAAACCCCACCAACCATAAGGTCAAAATTTCAGGCACCAAAAATAAGGAAATTACAATACATATGGTGGTTACAGCAATTTTAAGTCAAACGTGTATTTTCTACGCCTGTTTTTGTTGATAAGATGTTTGGTTTTTTTTCCTAGACCTAAAGATTATCGAAAGATGTGAAAAAGAACTGAAAGAGGAACTGCTGTCTTTCCTGCAAAAGATGAGTTCCAGCATCACATTAACTTGGAAACCCACATGCATCTTAATCATCCATTCTATGTAGAGGACAGATTTTTTTTCAGGTACAAGGAAAATTTTGTTTGGGGAAGATCAGTCATCTTTAGTGCAATGGAAACACCAAGCTAAACACTGATATAATATTTCTGACATTTCCTGCTCCAGAACGTATTGCATGAATCTGGCCTTTAATTTTGAATGTTAATAAAATGATTTTATTTCTCTATATAGAACTCTAGTTATCTTTCTGCATATTTACTTCTAATGGAAACAGGTTGTTAGCTTAACTGTCAGTACACTCAGACTAAAAGCGGCAGAACTGTGTGCCTCCTTTTCTCTAGGAATAATCGCAGTGAACAATTATGGACATTTCACTCCCGTGAACTATACAGTAACTGTAAATGAACTATTTTATTGTCCTGCCATGGCAGATGGTTTATTTTCACACATTTTATGATGTAATAGAAAGCAAAGTCCAGTTTTTAAGAAAAATCAAGAAAAGTATTTTAGAATCCCTTTAATACTTGCATAGCCTTTTTTGGAGCTTCAGGAAACTTTGACTTGTGCTATATAAGGACACCATTTGTCACTTCTGCATGTTTGTTTATAACTAAACATTTTTAAACTGAGTGCACATAAAACTGTATTGTGACATAACCTTTTATGCCCAGTTCTTCAGAAAACCTTTTCCAGATTCTGAAGACATGCTGAATGGAAGTCAGGAGAGATTTTGCTGAATGTGGCCTAAGTGAACCTGCAGTTTCCATAGTACTGTATTAATATTAGCATCAGCTTAACCTAAAAGTTAATATTGTAAGCCATTCACTTAGTTTTAAGACATTTAAATAACACCCAGACAGAACGGGGACTTCTCTTCCTTGTACTAGCCTAAAAGTTCCTAAATTGTAATTCATAGACCACTATTAGTCTGCTGTGCAATTTGCAGTAGTCTGCAAAGAGCTGGATGGTGGCATGGTACTGACACTTTTATTTCTACCTGCTAAATCACATTAAATGACAACTAAATACTTTCCTAATACTACTTTTCCAATGCTGCCACTGTTCACTGTAACGGGAGGTTATATCATTACAAATGGGAGGGCGTGATGGGTTCTACAAACACTTCATGGTGCAGTTTTGAGTTAATAAACTATCATGGGTTCAATCAATCCTGTCCGGCTACATCTGTGAGATGTCAGACTCAGAGGGAAGGTCTTAAAAAAGGGAGACTACCGCATAGCTGGAGGCAGACCACAGAGGAAAGCCTGCTTCCAATCCTCAGATCCTGAAGGGCTGATTGAAGGCAAGATTTTCTTTGGCAACCAATGGGTTTCTTCCCTGAAGGAAGGAAGGGCCTGACGCTGAGCCACTACTGTGGGACTATTTTTTTCGACTATCTTCTATGCTTGGTTAGGGCCACAGTTTACCAGAGACCCTCTGAAGAAAGAGCCCCACCACCCCTTTGGAACAGTCATGTGTTTTCATTTCTTCATGTTTGTTGACAACCCTGGAAGAGGGTGGACTA
The DNA here is from genome assembly GCF_025201925.1 of Gopherus flavomarginatus. Taxonomy (NCBI): domain Eukaryota; kingdom Metazoa; phylum Chordata; order Testudines; family Testudinidae; genus Gopherus; species Gopherus flavomarginatus. The sequence goes on along the minus strand of NC_066618.1, from coordinate 277,404,521 downwards.
TCTGAGACTCAGCCAGGGGACTGCAAACCAGAGGCTGAGTGAGGGCAATGGCCTCATCTTGGCTCCTAGGTGCCCTGGGACACCAACACTGTGACAGAGGGGTGGTGTCCACATGACCATCTCTGCCTTAAAATAAATGTTGCTACTTTGAAAAATTAGAGAAAAACTCACCCGGTCACAATTTTAGTGCAAAATTGTGTATCCATAGCTCAGCACTTAGCCACAGAAATGTACATCTTGAGCTGTGCATAATCTTAAAATATTTTCTCCTGGGTAAATGAGGAAGGGCAAGCCTGGATGGCAACTCAACAGTGGGCTAACGTCAGTAGACAAAGAACCCATTGAAACCAGAAAAATCCTGCATAGCACACCAACTGTGAAAACCAAATAGATTACACAGAGCTTTTTCCTCTTTCCTTTCAAACCTAAATCTGTCCTTCAACCCTGTCTTAGGAGAATTAGGTTGTTTTATGTAAAGTACAGAAATGTAGCATTTTTCTTACTGAAGATGAGCAAAATAACTGTTCAGTGATGCAGATTAAGGCAAACATTTTAAGGGCCTGGTGTAGCAAATCTTTTCACTCAGAAGTGTACTTTATTCCCACAAACTACCCCTTTGAAGTCGATAGGGCCACATGTGTTCACAATGCTCCTAAGTGAAGTGCTGATGGAATTAAGCCCTTAAGCTAGTATTGCCATTGGGGTTGAGGATGCAGGATTGCTTGTATGTCCATTTTTATTCTTTTAGTCGCTCAAGGAAATTTTGGCTCCGTTTTCTATAGCCAAAGCATAAGAGAAAGTACATTTTGTTTTGCTTACAATGTATTTTTCACATCGGCCATTTCTTTGGCATTCAACAGGACTTACTTTAGAAAACATTCTTAGCCAGTGATCTCGCAACCTAATTTCAGTCATTAACATAGAATGAGTATTCTTGGGATTTTTTTAAAAGCATCCGACTTCTTGAAATAAGCCCTCTTTTTTGTGTGAGGATACAGTATATATTTATAAGTAGGCACTGGATGGTTTCAGCCATTCATCCTGTGTTAAATACTTCACAATCAGCAATTTTAATTTATTAGACCATCTGGCAAAGTCTGTAACTCTCAGGATTCAAGTGACTGGATTTTGGAGGAAATGTCGAGCCAGAGCATGTGTCTTTTACTTTTTTTGGCAAGTGCACAAATTCCAAATAAAATATTTTTATGACTTGTTAGATGGGCAGATATTTATCATCAGAGAACACATTTATTTATGACTTGTTAGGTGGGCACTTATTTATCATCAGAGGACACACTAGGTTCACATATATTAACTTGTGTGTATTTAGTACTTTGATTATGGTAAGCCAGTAAATTTTACCTCAATATTAATATTTGCTTGACTAAACTGTAAATATAGGCTCCAGTCATGAACCACAATACATAAATTAATTCATAATGTGAAACATTACCAATACGCTCATTGTATTGCCTCAAAGTTATCCTCTAACTTGTGTATTACAGGGATTTCTGTGGGGGGGGGGAGGAGGGGAGAGTTGTTCCATGGTGGTTGATGCCAGTATCTGAAGAATATGGAGGAAGAATATAACTAGCACAGTGACTATATACTGCAACTGTTAATACCGTACATAGAGCAGAGTCCTGATGAGTCTCCTCATCGCGAGGGAGGCGTGAGTCTATATTACTAATCTAAGAATTATTTGAATTTACATTATAGTGAAGTTATTAATAGGGGGGCTTCACTCTGGAGACAGGATTAGTTTACCTTGCAGTGAAATTTAAATACATTATACGTACGTGTGTGTGTGTGTAATGGTTGAGTTTATCAAACTAATTTAAGGGGTTTAGACACATCTATTAACTTTAATAGGCAGTGTCTAAACCCTCTAGACTGCTGTCACAATCACAGTCTATATACATAATATACTCAACTATATCCTGAATTTTTTTTGACATCCTGAATCCTTAATTCATAACACTCTAGTTAACCTGTTAGGAAAAACATTTCAGTTTTATTTTAGGATCATCCCAAGTATATCTTAGCCAATGATAGAATATTATGTACTGCCAGTCACTCAGAAGAGCTTACTGATTCAGTGTGGGATGTAATTTTGAGTACATTATGGCCTAGTCTACACTGGGGAGGGGGGAAAATCGATTTAAGATACGCAATTTCAGCTACGAGAATAGCTTAGCTGAAGGCGATGTATGTTAGATTGAATTAAAATTACTTACTTCGCATCCTCGTGGCGCTGGATCGATGGCCGTGGCTCCCCTGTCGACTTTGCTTCCACCTCTCGCACTGCTGGAGTTCAGCAGTAGACGGGAGAGTGATCGGGGATTGATGTATCGCGTCTACACTACACGCGATACATCGATCCCCGATAGATCAATGGCTACCCGCTGATCTGGTGGGTAGTGTAGACATACCCTTAATTAATGGCCAATCTCAAACTTATGTAGCTCCCTTAACTTCTGAGGGTGCTATGCTGATTTATGACATCTGCAGAGCTAAGAATGGCAGGTTTGTTATAAGCAAAGTATATGTTGTAAAGCATTGGTAACACCATACTGTATGCTGCTTTAGACCCACTTTTCTAATTAACAAACCTTTCAGCAACAACAAAATATCACACACATCATTGAACTCTAGTGAAAGGTGGAGAGAGACCATCTTCTAGTCTTTTCATAGTTTTTGTATATCTGGTTTTGGAGCTTAGATACCAACATGATAGGCATCTGTGACAGGTAAATAATTCCCTCTGAATTTTTCTGTGTACATTCTCTGGGGAAAGCTCTTCAGAAAGACAAGTTTATAGGCTGGGATTTACTCTGTTTACTGAGGTGTACATTTGAGCTAGATAGTAACATGAGTGGCAATGCAGACCAGAAAAAAATCCCTTTCATGGAAGAAAACCAGTTGAGTGGATTTGAGCTTATTCAGCATTGAATCCAAAGTCTAAAGCAGATGGATAGCACTCTGCCTTGCATCTGACTGACTATACATTTTACTGCTCAACTACTGTTTAGACAACGGTATATTAATTTCCTAGCCTTGCAGTTACAGTAACATGAATTTCTTTCTAACTCAAACATTAGAGACTGTGGCTTTAAGCAGGTTTATTGGGTTCACTAAGTCTTGCTCAAATCTCATACAAATAGAGAGATCCTCTCTGCAAAACATTTCTACAAAATTCTGATTAGTTTATTTTTGCTCCTGTTTCCTCTGGTCTTGCTACTAGCAAACTAACTTCAGTTCAATACACTTGGTGAGATTGTCTGGATTTCATAATGAAGTTAAAAATGTTTAAGTAGTAATTACAAAAGGTTCAAGTGTTAGCATTAGGAATGTTTGTATTTTGCATTTTGTTACAATGAAAGATGCAGATGGCCATCTTCAAAATGTTAAAACTAATGCGTGAAAATACTTTAGTAGTCTACCAACTACATACAAACATTTTTAGAGCTCTCGGGGTCAGTATGCATTCTAAAGTTTTTTGTTAGGACCTAATCCCAATAAGGATTTCCCCCGATTAAGGACTGCAGAATTTGACTCACTATAGCCCAGCATTGAAAAAAATTGGTATAACTGTCCTCTGACTTCTTAATGTTATACTGGTACCTATTTGCTATACAGAATTAGTTAAAAACAGCTCATACAGGGAGCTGCCTGTATGTGCATCTTTTATAATTTGATAATGAATCTATAAACTAGATCATGAAAATAACTTCAAAGGTGTAGTTGGGAAAGTTAGTATTCCATACCTCCTCATGTTAATTTGTCTGGAAGAAAAAAAATTATTTTGGCTAGTCTGTGTGAGGCAGACTTGAGTGTTTTCTGGCAAGGAATTACTATGCATGAATGTGCATACATCCTGCCATGAAATGTGGTCAGTCAGTTATTCTATGCCATTCCACCATTCTTCCATAAAATGCAAGAAGTCCCAGTGAGAAATTTACTATGCACCCTCTTCAAACCCCTGCTAATTGCAGGAGAAATGGTAAGAATTAGAGGGCTAAGAAATAACAGTGCAGAAATTAAAGTTCAGAATATAAACATATGTGATTATCTAACTGGAAAGAGCACTGGGAGATGAACAGGGATGGCCTTACTCCTATGCATAAATGCTCTGGTAAAATGGGGCCTAATTTTGAGCCAGAGGTTTTTGAGACTGAACAGCAAAAATATACAACTTGGTTGTGGACTAAATGCCAATGAGTCACCTCCCTTTATCTTGATGAGCTAAGAGGATGCACCAGGGGGTGCAAGCAGAGACTGGCAGTCCGTAGCTGGATGATAATGAATACATGGTGGCCTTTTTCAGGGGAAGGAAAATGAGCTATGCTGAACAATAACCTGGTGTCAGTTGCTTCATCTTTGCCATGCAATCTCTCAGCCCAACACACAGGCATTTAAGAAGCATAAGCATAGACAAAACATATTCCAAAGCGATTAGTCGTGGATAAGAATTAAAAATTGGAGTAATTATTAAATTAGAATGTTTTTACAGTGCCTAGCACAGTGGCGCCTTAGTCCATGATAAGCACTACTCCAATACAAATAATCTTGTTTCTGAGAGGTTTGTAAGTAGTCTTGGGCATTAGTCCCTATGTCTATTCCACTGTCGGTACCCATATAGCTGGACAATTTTTGAAAGCTGTGTCCGTTGGTCCACACATGAGTCCTTCCTAACCTCAAGCTTCAAAAAAGTAGATGAAGGCCAGGCCGGTTCAACTGCCTCACCTCCTGAGTACTGCTTGTCCATCACTCACAGTGGAATACACATAGGGACCAGCACTTGAAGAGAAGATTAACTGGAGGCTCTTTGAGATGTGTGGTACCTATCTGTATTCCACTCCCTGTTCTCTAGTCCATCTGCTTTGGCTCATCTTTCGATTTGTGGTAGAGAAGGAACTGGAGAGTGGTCAGTCTGCCCCACCCTTGCTCACCTCATGCCCCCAACTGAGGAGATAAAGGGCACCAACAGACACAGCTTTCAGAATTTCCGACTCTGGACACATGGAGCACATGACTACCCACAGCTAAGGACCACACATCTTGAAGAACCTCCAATTACTATAAGGTACGCAACTTACTCTTTTTTAATCCTACAAGAGGTTTTATAATTAAGATTAACATAACTGTTGCTTACTCTGGTCAGAACTCTGATTTGAGTTGTAAAAAGGCAAATATATTTATGTGCATTATGTGACAAAACGGCCGATGTTAGTATGGTGGGTCCTGCACTTTTCTTGGCGGGGGGCTAAAATGCTACCCCTTACCCCTGCTCTTGGGGTGCCAAGGGTCCTACTAGTCACCCAGGAAGGTGGTAAAGGAGGGAAGTGGGGGAGGGGTCTGGGTTTGCTCCTTACTCTGAGCCCAAGCCCCTCTCAACTGCTGCGGGTTCTTACCCTTCGATCCTTAAGACGCTGGGGGAGGGAGTCTCCCTCCCCTGCTGGGACAGGATCTCCCTTACTTTGGTTCTCTGATCTTTCAAGTCTCATAGCACACCTCCAAGCTCCAGTCCTCTCTCTGCCTGAAGCAGGGGGGGTTTATTAGGTTCCTGACATGGCCTTAATTGACTGTCACCCTTACCTATAGCCACCCTCCCTAATCTACAGGGAACCACTCCTTAATTAGCCTTGGGCTTATATATTTCCCTCTAACACTCCTCCCTGGCCCTCCTGTCACAATTATTATAGATTAAAGTACAGTACTATGTGAATTGATTTGTGTCTTGACTGGTTGCACTGTGCCATGATTAGCTGACCAAGCTGTTCTGCAGTTACAGATTCCAGTTCTTTGCTACTAGTTTGATATCCATATGCAATATCCAGTGTCCACATGTTATATAGTCAATCTATATTTCACATTCTGTCTTCTGATTCATATTTAGTCCTACACTAGTACTTTTCAAGTAATAAATACAAATTTAACTTCAGCTGTGTGCATTTCATAGAGCAAAACAAAAAAAAGTGTCCCATTCTACTTCTTTTGTCATGATAATACTACACTGAAGGCAAAAATAAATGGTTGTAATTGGAAAGTATTTATATTCTGCCTTTACATGCTGCCATCTGAAGTTTAGTCCAAATATTTGGAGCTAAAATCAACAAAATGGAATGTTGACTTATAAAAGTTTGCAACCTTTATTTCCGTACAAAACAATTGAAATAGGTTCACAATAAATTATCAGCATGTTCCCATAGAACTTTGTGTATTTTGAATAGATACTGTAAAAAAAAAATCCAATTAACATAAGACTTCTTTGTGAAAGGATGTAACAGCCAGGTATAAGGAAACCTACTGAATATGCAGTCTCTTCAGTGGCGAGGTCCCTTCCAACCCTGATATTCTATTAATTTAGTAAGGTTACTCTGCTAGGAAAGCAATTTATCAAAATATTACTAGAATAAATCATATGGAGAAACATGGAGAGCAAGATAGTACTAAATTAACTTTTCTGAATTGTCTTAATTACACCAGCTATTGTGATGCTTTTTTTTTTTTAGATACAGTTTGAATAATGTGTCAAACAGTACACAAGAGTCTCAAAAGTCTATAAATGACCTTTTAATCTTCTAGCAACAACCCGCTAAAATACTAAAAGTTTCTGGCATGCAACATAATTACCATTATTTGTTCTGTTGAGGTGGCTGTGTACAATTTTTTTCCCTTTAACATATGAGCCTGTAACCATTTTCCATGATGATAATTTAGGCAACTAGACACAAGTCTACACCTATATGCACATAAATTTTCCCTTTTAACAGTTCCTTAAGTGTTTTTTTTAATTGCCCTCTTGCGTATTGGAGCATTCACACTTCTTTTTGATATTTGCCTTCTGAAACGACTAATTCCAGGAGATCTCACTTCGATGGCGTCCATCTCTTCCTGAACAGGAGTAAACTCTGGTTGAGCAAGATGAGGTTCTGGATAGGAGGACTGGGGATATTGGGCTGGTTGGGGGTAGGACCCATGAACTATATACTGCTGTTGCTCACCATCATAAAGTTCCTCTGGGTCATAGATTTGGTAGGAGTTATGTGGCAATTGAACTACGGGGATGTCTTGATCAGTTGTGTCACCGTATCCACCTTGACCCACCACCAGCAAGAATATTTATATGGTTACCACAAAAGGAGGAGAGCAGAAAATTAAGGTAATAATTAAGAAATTGGAATATTATATCTCTTTAAATACAATACATTTAATTCACAAAAAGAAACACTGAAAACATTTAACACAATTAATAAGCAGGAGAGATTGGAAACAAACCTACCACTCGACAGCCAAGTTAGTTGGACACCATCACCAAAAATTACACCATTGTGCTTATTATTTACTAAGCCGATTTGTCTGCTTTACCAGATTCCAATTATGTCCTAGAATCTATCATTAATGGACAGAAAAGGTCAGGCAAATTTTAATTTTAACAGGGAAAAGAAGATAAGTGCATAGACAGCAGTAACACAAAGTCTGTTAGTGGCAGTCAATGTTGTTGATGTAAAGTATAGGGCAGCTCAGTATCCATTTCTGACCTTCAGCCAAATGAAAGGAAAAATGCAACCAGAATGAGCCTTTCACCTTCTGGAGTGGAAGCCATTGTAAGGGATTGGGCCTTCAAATCGGAAATGAACAATAGAGGGTGGGGGTAAAGAGGAGAAAAGGATGGGAAGAGGCGAACAACAAAAACATACAGATCAGTAAAACATACAAACTAAACTGTCTCATGTATTACATTTGTAGTGACTAATATCTTACTAAAACAGAATATTAAAATTAAAGTCCAGTATCATGATTGTGTCATTATTCCTGTTAATTTCCTTCCATTGCCTCTATCTATTGTAATGGAAAACACTACAATACAGGATCCCTAAATGTTACAGAAGGGATTTTAGAAAAGATCCTGTTTTCTGGCTTATGTTTCATTGGTTATTGATGAGCACGTGCATCCTTCTTTCGGGTTACAGTAGTTTTTGTTTAGTAGAGTTCATGCTTTCATGCTATATAGAAACACATCAATGAGGAAACTGGGTAATATGTTTAAAGACTACAAGACTCCACTGGAGACTCAACAAATAAAACATTCAGTTGACATGTAGTGGACGCATACAATCTGACAGTGCCACATACACACACAAGACAATACTGATACACTTCATTCATAGTATAGGCTTTCTGAGTTTGATGTGAATTTTCTTGTTTCTTACTCGGTTACACTCTTCTCTTAGTGTAAATCCATAAATTAGAGCAGAACTAGACCCATAGCTTTTCAAGGGGTGTCACATTTTAATGCAAGTTTTATCAAAGGCCTCCATCTTACTTTGGCTGTTGGTAAAAGCACTACACTTCCTTCTCATCCCACCCCAACTACAAAGCTGACTCCTGAAGGCTGGATAAAGACTATTTACACTGAAAAAATGTACTCACCTCCCACATCATACCCAGCACAAGAAGAAGGATCACAGTAGCCAGGTTGGCCAGAAGGACCCTGTGGACCAGGAACACCTGTATGACCAGGTGGGCCTCGTTGGCCTGGGGATCCTGGTGGCCCTGGGCTGCCAGTTCGACTTTCACCAGAAGGTCCTGCATAAAGTACATGCATGGAACAAATAACTACCATCCTCAGGAAAGGCACTGCCTTTAGAACATCCTGGCAGCACTGGAAGCACCTGCTAGGATACCTTGGCTCTGAGAGTGCTATAAAATACCCAGAGCGACAGCTTCACTCAGGAGAATGGGACTCCTGGGAACTCCTTAAAACTCCCCCAGCAAGAGTTTTGCATGATTTCCCTACTGCTGATGAGCCTCACATACTCTCTGGATACTGCTAAGTCCTCTCTACCAGAGAGAGGGTTTTTTTATCCTGAAAGTTTATTATAATACTTCCGATGAGCAAATGTTTGCAGTTACTGCTCAACAGATTGCACCAAGTGTCAGGTAACTTTTCGAGGAGGATAGTCTGACCTCGCTTACCTCCTCCATTTCGTATTACACACATGGAATACTCCGCTTTTCTAGCAATATACTCAGTGCGGGAAATCCTGGCCCTACTGAAGTCAATCTATTTTTATCATTGACTTCAACTGGGCCAGGATTTCACCCTGTATATTTTTCCGTGAACTAAGTATAAACCTTTCCAGCAGTCATAAATATTTCAATAAGAAACCAAATGCAGCCACTCTTTATTTCACAAAAACACGTGTCCTTTGGACAAGCGGTTTATTTCAGGCAAAGGGAGAATATGTATGTGACTGACACAGTGTCATCACATTGTGATGCTGGCATGTGATGTCATGACACAAGCACTGTGACACTGAGGTAGATTTGGGACACTAAGGGTCCTGCCGCCGAAGCCTGCAAGTTGCTAGACAGATCCCTGAAAATCTCAACTGGCCTGCAAATACTAGGAGGGGTTACAGCTGTGTGTTAACCCTGAGAGCTCCAGAGAGTAATAACTTTACCTGCAGGCCCTGGTGGGCCTCTGGGACCTTGTGTTCCAACACCCGGGTTGCCTCTTTCTCCTTTCTCGCCTGGTAAACCTATTGAAATATTAAGAATCAGACCAACACTTGAACATAGGTCTTTATAAACCGGCTGCTTGGCTCAGTCATCTTTCCACAGACTGGTGTTTGGTTTTGAAAGCGGGGGGGGATCCCATCTCTCCCTCCTGCCAAAGGGGTCACAACTCTCCTAGGACTTGCTGCCAGTATGGCGCCAGCAAGGTAGAGAGAGAGAGGAAGCACACTGCCCAAGAGGACCAGCAGAGAAGGTGCAGCAGGGGGCCATTAAAGGTGGCTTTATGCCTCTCTACTTCCAGCCTGCCCTAGTGCAGCCTCTGGAATAAATTAAGAGGAAGCCCCAGCTGGCCACAGCTGTCTCTGTAGTGTGCTGCAGCCCAGAACAGACAGGCCACTATGTGTTTCACCAAATCCCTGCCCCTAAAGCAGATCCTGTGCTGGTCCTATACCACCCTTGCACTGGCAGGAGTCCTCAGGGGGCCATTGCAGCCCCTTTAAGAGCAATGGAAAGAACCTACAATGAGGTACAGAATCTGGTCCCAAGAACAGGTAATAAGACCCTGTCTGAGGTCACCAGTTCCATGCAGCTCTGATGTCCCTCCTGCCATAGCAAGTGAGTTAGGTACCTCCACCCCCACCCCTTCCAACATGGCTGAACTTCCCCTGAAGACATCAACTCAGTATCCGTCCTATGTCATAGGAGACCACATAGCCAGTGGAGTAGAAAAGCTGCACATTAACATACTTTTTATCTCCTGAACTACTTCTATAGCATCCTTTTATACACTTGTTATAAAGCAGCTATCCCAACATAAGAAAATAACCTAAGAATTGCCATACTAGGTACAAATAATGGTTCAACTAGCTCAATAGCCTGTCTTCCAACAGTATCCAAGAGGCAGGGCGGAGGTGGGGGCCTGGAGGAAGGGATGGAGTTGGGACAGGCCCAGGGCAAGGGGTTGCAGGTCAAGCACACGCACGCACGCACACACACCCTCTACCTGCCGGGTAGAGAGGAAGTCAGCCCTTATGCCAGCACCTAATGCTCCCCATGCCTTGTGTAGGAAGCCTAGATACCTAACTCAATGCTGAGGATTCCACTAGGCAGTAAAGAATGGGATTCACACAAGCCAGCATTGCTAAGCTAGCCAATAGGAAATGTCAAGGAGAGGGGCATAGCCTAAGCCCTGCCTTTCAAAGGGAGTTGGGCACCTAAGTCTGGGCCCAAGGGAAGCACCTCCCTCTGCTTAAAAATTAATAGGCATGAATGGCTGTGACCCTAAGAAACCCTCAGTGTCAAGTGGCAAAGGGTTCACTGCTCTGTAACAGTGGCTCCTGACATACTCATTTGTAGTGGACAAAATCCACTACATTTCTGTCATGGTATTTATCTATAAAAAGGGTCATGTAAGATACCAAAACCAAAGCCAGGATCATACTGGTCATTCATGTCCTTGTGAAATGTATGTACTCATGATGTTTAAAAACGTTATGGCTATGTACTGACAGAATGCCCTGACTGTTTCTATCAAGGTATTATTCCCAATGATAAACTGGTTTCCCGCCAGACCAGCTGAAATGGTCTGCCTGTTGAAATATAAATTGAGTATTGGCTCATTCACAATCACCCCACTGAGCTAAATGCAGAAGGAGGGCAGTGAGATGTAACAGGAGGAGAATAGCAAGGGGAAAAGAGCTTCCTCTGGGCTGGGGGGAGGGTTGTGCTGCCTTCAAAGATATATTGGACTATACCTGGGGTACAGGGACAGCACCAATCCTGCACTTGAGGGTGTAACTGGGCAGTACAATTACATTAATGAAAATGGGATTCCCAACCTGTCCTGGTTGGAAACACTGCAAGAAGGCTTTAGGGGAGAGATAGTGACCACCTTTATTGGATGGAAATAGGGGCAAGCACATGAAAAATAAGGGACATTTTAAGGAAACATCATTTCCCTTCACATATCATGTATCCTGCTCTCAAGTGTATGTTTTACTTCCCTCAAGGATACAATGCAATTATCACAAACTGCCATTTAATGTTTAAAATGGTTAAGGAACATCCCTTAAAACGGGTTGGCAACCTACGGCATGCATGCCACCTTTGGCACGTGAGCTGATTTTGCATGGCATGCAGCTGCCAGCCGGTGTCCCAGCCGCTGGCTCCACTCAGCCCGCTGTTGGCTGAGTGAAGGGAACCCCAGGCTGGCAGGAGGCTGAACGGGGCTGGCAGCCAGGACCCCAGACTGGCGGCAGGCACAGCCCTTGATTCCTCCGTCATTGTGTTCGGGTTCTGCGGCTCCCGAGCGTGTGAGCCGGCCGGGGCGCAGGGCCCTGAGCCTGCTACGGGAGGGGCGGTGGTGGCTCACACTCCCAGGAGCCGCAGAGCCCAAGCGTGGTGAGGGAGGACCCAGGGGACACACGGGGCCCGCCGCCTGCATGCATCCACTGCAGAAGCCCCGCCACCCCCGCCAGGGAGGGGCACCGGGCCGCAGCCCAGGCAGGCGCCCCACCAGATCTCCGCTCACCGCACTCGGGTTCTGCGGCTCCTGGTAGTGTGAGCCACTGCCGCCGCTGCCCCTCCCACAGCTCCCCCCCTCCTGCTGCCTCAGCACTCCATGTGGAGTTTTACCTCCACATGGAGCCAGCATCTGACCGGCATGGGCATGGTAAGGGGAGTCCCAGGGGGCAGTCAGGGAGCAGGGGGTAGGGTTGGATGGGTCAGGAGTTCTGGGATCCTGTCGGGGTGGGGAGTGGTCGGATGGAGCGTGGGAGTCCTGGGAGTCTGTCAGGGGGCGGGGGGTGTGGATAAGGGTTGGGGCAGTCAGGGGACAGGTAGGGGGCCGGGTCCTAGGGGAGCAGTTAGGGTGGAGGGGGTCTCAGGAGGGGGCAGTCAGGGGACAAGGAGCAGGGAGGCTTAGGTAGGGGGTGGGGTTCTGGGGGGTAGGTGAGGCAGGGGTCCCAGGAAGGGGTAGTCAGGGGACAAGGAGCAGGGGAGGGTTGGGGGTTCCAACCGAGACAATTGGAGTGGAAAGTGGGAGGGAGTGGACGGGAGGCAGGGCTAGGGTAGGGTTCGCCCCTCTTTTTTGATTGTTGAAATATGGTAATCCTAGGCAAGGGAGGAGCCGGGGGGCACATGGGGGCTGGCACCCTCATACATCCACTGCAGCCTGCAGGAGCCCCGGGGGTGCAGGGCCGCAGCCCGGTCAGGAGGGGTGGGAGGGCACAGCTGCTCCCCACTAGCAGTGCCACCGCCTTTGCAGGGCTGCTGCCCCCCTGCATCATGCCGGCTCCTCCATGGCTGGGGCTCATTGCTGCCGCAAGCTGGATGCTCTGGCTCTCCGGTGCCTCCAAAAGGCGGCTCCTCCCTGCCGAGCTGCTGCAGCGGCCCAAGCCTGGCAAAGCCAGTGAGTAGACTCGGGGCGGAGGCCACCTGGGTGGGATTGGGAGGGCTCGCAGGGGGGCTGTGCACCCTCCAGGGGAGACCAACCTGGTCTGGGGAGCAGCCCCTGAGCATGGCTGGTCCCTGGGGTCTATAAAGGCTCATTGAGATTTGCCCCTCGATGAACTGATGTGGGGGGGGCAAGGTGGAAGTTTCGCCTAGGGCACAAAATATCCTTGCAGCAGCCCTGCCCCAGGGGGTGCGTGCACCCCAGGTTAAGAACCACTGCACTAAACTCATAAGAACTGGATTTTAATTTAATTTTAAATTAAGATTCTTAAACATTTTTAAAATCTTGTTTACTTTACATACAACAATAGTTTACAGACTTATAGAGAGAGACCTTCTAAAACGTTAAAATGTATTACTGGCACGTGAAACCTTAAATTAGAGTGAATAAATGAAGACTCGGCACACCGCTTCTGAAAGGTTGCTGACCCCTGCCTTAAAATAACATTGGGTGCTCACCCTACTGACAAACTACTTCAGACAAGAATTTTAGACTATTTAAATAAAATTATGTGTAGACTCTAAGAAGCATGTTATACTTCTTGTTTTATATGTAATTATTTTTGTTTCTATTATTCTAACTCGGTAGCTCTTAAATCTTAATCTTTGATAACTAATATATGGTTGTTTCACTATAAATATATCTTTGTGGTGTGGTGTGGTGTGGTGTGGTGTTATAAAAGACCTAATCCTGAGTTGTACCAATTAAGCTATGTTTATACTATTCCTTTGGGAACAGGGAATCTGGTAAATTAGTGTGTCCAGTGACACGGGCTGGATACTACAGGGGGATGCTTTCAGAGGGGTTCAGGATTTGAGGTACACCTGTTATTTATCTGCAAGGCAAAGGAGGGGCTGGCAGAGTGGTAAGGACTTTGTTTGGGTGGCTTACGGACTAGTGGTGTCAGGGACCTGACAACTAGCTATTCACAAACGAGTCTCTCTCTCAGGCAGGTTGGTAACAGGACATCTCTCAGTCCTGAGAACCTGAGATAGCATCACACGCTTCTCATGGAGTTAGGCACCAAAATCCTTTCTACAAAATAAAATAAATAAATGAGGATGCAGCAGCCCCCCTTACAACTGTTAGCCCAGTGGTTAGAGCACTCACGAGTTCAAAACCACCCTCTACCAGATGTGGGGCAGAGATTTGAATCCCAGACACTGGGCTATAGAGTTACCCTGGGAAAGGTCTCTCTCAGTCTCTCCTGTTGAAACTGTTCCACTTTGCACTACCTGTACCATCATTTCATGCAAGGCCTTATGCTAGATAGATATGGCACTGTCTAGTACAGGGATCCCCAACGCGGTGCCCGCAGGCACCATGGTGCCCACCGGGGCATATAAGTGCACCCGTGTACTGGCCAGCGGATGAGCATCTGCAAAAATGCCACCAACAAGCAGCGTCATCCAGATGCGTCGCCGCCAAAATGCCACCGATTTTGACGGCAACGCCTCTGGATGACACTGCTTGTCGTTGGCAATGCCTATTGACGTTGCCGCTTGTCGGCAGCATTTTGGCAGATGCTCGTTCACCTCCACAGTCCTCCATGGCTCGTCGTCTGACACCTGCCAGACGAAAAAGGTTGGGGACAACTGGCCTAGTATGAGGATCTCCCTGCAGCTTAGGCACCCAGACATCAGGACCAAGGTAGCTGTGCATGTGCCCGGCAGCAGAAATTTGGCCACCTTAGGGATTTTACCAGCAGAAACATAGGCACCCAGGGAATGTAGGCACCAGCTGAGCAGGGATTAGGTTTGAAATTTTGTGCCTAAATCCTTTTGTGGATTTAACTCTTTATGTCTCACCCATGAATTTATGGCAGTCAAAATCTTTTAAAAACTCACTACCATTAAAAATAAAATGCTTCTTTTTAGCTGTGCGCAACGATTAAATTCAGTGCCTGTGGCCACCTCGCCACTTGATGGCCGTAATGCAGTGCCGCTTCTTCTATGTCTGGGGGTAACATAAGGCCTATGTCAGAATGTGTTAAACGTGTTACCAATGTTCCTTTTACCATTTGAGAACTATTACCAGAGTACACCCCAATCCCTGCAGCCCTGACCTGGAGATTGGAATTCACGCCTCTATAACAACTAGACTTGATTACTGTAATTCTTCATTTCCTGAATTGCCTGCCAAACTGTATTGGCAGACTATCATAGCAACTCAACAGCCAGGATTCTGACTGCTTAGCATGCAACTCCTACGCCGGAGTCCTACGCTGGCTTCCAGGATGATGTCATGTTCCTCTTTAAAGTCTTGCTCTTCTCATGACCAGTGGCTGGGTTCTGTTTTGCTTATTTGATATTTTCCCCTCAGCTTACTAAGCTCCTTGGAACAGATGTTAGCATTTATCCCATTGTTTAAAGTCACAAATGGCCAGGATAAAATTTTCAAAAATGGCTAAGCCTCATTCTTAAAAGTAACTTAGGTCCTAGAATTCCCAATCTGATTAAAAAGCAATGGGATTTGCACTTCTAAGTTACTCAGGCACTTTTGAAAATGGTACCCCAGTGTTCTTTCTTCTGCACTTCTTAGCAAAGCAATATTTTGCCTGCTGGTCTCAGGGCTCCTGAAGTTCTACCCCGTTTATACGTCTGAGCGGAAGACTCCTCTTTGAAATCTAGCATTTGGTTACCATGTGACCTTCAATTTCATTGTGAAATGCTATGAGACACCTTGTGTGAATGGTTTTATTGTACTGTATATGTGGGAAGTAGTCCCAGATTGAACAGACATGCTACAACCCACACATTAATTCCTGTGGGAGCCTGCCACAGAAGCATGCTAAACAATACTTATGTGATTGGGGCTGAATTCCTCCTGCTTTTAAAAATGAATTCTTCATGCCAAATATTAGCTCTGGATTCCAAATGCAAAATATTTTCTAGGTATTACTTAGACAGTTGATGTGCCATGGTAGCTGCAAAAAAAGGGGACTGAACCCACCATTGCACTGTTAGCTTTGCTGTGGGTACCGCAGCAAGGCAAATACATTTAAACTGCCACAGTAGTACATGAGAGAGACAAGGTGGAGGAGGCAGTAACTTTTATTGGACCAACTTCTGTTGGTAAGAGAGACAAGTTTTCTAGATTACACAGAGTTCTTCAGGTCCAGGAGAGGTATTCAGAGTGTCACAGCTAAATACAAAGTGGAACAGACTGTTTAGCAGAAGTAGTTAATATATTTTCACAGAGATCATTCAAAATGAAGTCGCCCATTAACTCTGCAGTCATAATTTTCAAATTCAAGAACAAACACTTTGTCCAAAGATGGGAACAGCCATGGGTACTTGGATGCTTCCCTAGTATGATAACCTCATCATGGGCCACATTGAGGAAGAATTTCTGGACAAACACACCATGAAACCAATGATACACACCTTAGATACATCAATGATATTTTCATTCTCTGGAATGATGACCTAAAATCCCTCAGATTTCCATCCCAACTTCAAGAACCGCCACCCAGCCATCAAACTCTATCTAGAACACTCCTGCACCAGCATCAACTTCCTGGACACCATGATTGACTTCAACAATAGAACCCTCCAGACAACTATACATAAGAAACCCATAGATCACCATGTTTACCTTCACAGATCAGTAACAACCCCAAACATACCAAGAAATCTGTTATCTACAGCCAGGCACTCAGATACCACAGAATATGCTCCAAGGAAAAAGTCCAGGATACATACCTTAACGCAGGGGTTCTCAACCTTTTTCTTACTGAGCCCTTCTCCCCTACCCCCAACATACTATTAAAAACTCTATGACCCACTTGTGTCACAACACCTGTTTTACTGCATATAAAAGCCAGGGCTGGCGTTAAGGGGTAGCAAGCAGGGCAACTACCCAAAGCCCCACGCCACAATGGGCACCCCAAAGCTAAGTTGCTCAGGCTTCGGCTTTCACCCTGGTGGTGGAGCTTGGGGACCCGGGCTGCAAACCTGCACAGCAGGACTTTGGTTTTCTGTCCTGGACCCTAGCGAGTCTAACACCAGCCATGCTTAGCTGACCCTCCTGAAACCTGCCCATAACCCCATAGAGGGCCCCAGATACCTGGTTGGGAACCACTGCCTTAACACACTAAAAATCACCTTTATCAAACAAGGACGTAGATTGCATCATGGAATGGACCACCCAAATACCTCAAGAAAACCTGCTTCAATACAGAAAAAAAACCAAACCAAGCCTCCAACCTCACACCCTTAGTTGTCACCTACTGCCCCAAATTGGAACCCACACAGGGTGTCATCAAAAAATTACAACCCATACTTGATGAGAACCACATCCTGAAAGAAATATTTGCTGAACCCCTACTTCTGGCTTTCAAACAGCCTCCCAGCCTCTCCAAGCTCATCATTAGAAGCAAGCTCCCCACAGACCTGGACTCACCAACTCAGGTCTCGCTGGACCCTGTCATAATACCAGATGCGAAAACTGCAGACATATCTCCACTGCTATGATGATCAATACCCCCCTCCACAAGACCCCTGGGCCCTCTCAAGATCCATGGGCCCTACCCATGCCTATCACGTGTGACATATCACATCCAGTACACTAAATGCCCCAATAACAACTATGTGAATGAAACCAGACAATCACTACAGTCTCAAGTGAACAAACAGAAAAATGATAAAAGACAAAAACACCCTATCTCCTGTGGATCACCATACCTGACCTTTCAATTCTCATCCTCAAAGGAAACCTTCACAGCACCTTCAAAAGAGAAGCCTGGGAGCTTAAATTCATAACTTTGCTAGACATTAAGCACCGTGTGTCAGTAAAAGACACTGGATATATGGCTTATTACAATAGTCTGTAACCCACTAACACCCCTTTTTTGTCCTATGACTGCAGAGGTGTTAACAGGCCGCTTCAGCTTGGATGGTCTGTTAGAAAATGTGTTAACCACTTACGCTAAGGGCATGTCTACACTTGTCACATAAAGCACAAAAAGTCCTTTTTTTGTGCAAAAACCACGTGAGTGTCTGCACTTGCCAATGACTTTTTGCGGTGAAACTCAGGGACCACCTCCACGAGAAGCATTCAGTTCTTCCCAGTGATACTTCTGCAGTGATGTGCAAGTGAAGACATGATCTTCCTGTTTACACAGCTTTTAGCCTCCGGAGGATATCCCACAGTGCCCAGGTGACCACTCTGGCCTGCAGCTCTGCTGCTCTGATGCCAGGTAAACAGACGTCCGCCCCTCCCCCTGTAAAGCCCCGGGAACTTTGAAACTCTCCTTCCTGTTTTCTTGGCAAGCGCTCACCTATCATCTGGCCAGGTGACAATGGCTGCTCCATGGAGCAAACGATCCCCTGCTTGGAGCAATGCTGAGCTACTGGAGCTCATCAGTATTTGGGGAGGGGAGGCTGTGCAGGGACCCAGGATGCTCCACCATCACCCCCCACCCCCAAGACCTATCCTCAAAAAACTCCAAAGAGGGGGAAATGACATCTCGTGGAGATTTCTCCAGAATTGTCTGTTGGGGGTGGAATTCTTAAAATCCAAACATTCATAGAGTTGAAGGTTGAAAAGGGCAATTAGATCATCTGGTATGACATCTTGTATATCACAAGCCATTACATTTCACCCAGTTGCCCCTGTATCGAGCCCAATAACTTGTGTTTGGCTAAAGCATATTTTCCAGAAAAGCAACCAGACCTAATCTAAAAATATCAAAAGATGATGAATCCACCACTTCCACTGGTCGTTTGTTCCAATGGCTAATCACCTTCACTGTTAGAAATTTGTGACTAATTTCTAGTTTGAATTTTTCTGGCTTCAGCTTCCAGCCGTTGGTTCTTGTTTCTCTTAAAGAGCCCTTTACTATCTAGTATTTTCTCCCCATGACGGTACTACTTCTTTTGTGTCAAGAGAGATGATTAGTGATGTTCCAATAACTATGTTCAGATTAGTGAGCCAGCAGGCAGCTTTGGGAGATGCTGTCATCTCTTACACCTTTGGGAGATGATAGACAACGCATAGTGTGACTGTGAACACTAGTCGCAAAGTATAGACCGTATTTTAAATCAGTGCCCGCTTTGGTCGTTTGCAGGGGGCATCTCGACAGCATCTGCCATGCAATGTTCTAAAATGGTTCAATGTGAACCACTGATTCCAGGGCAGGTTGAAGCCTGGAAGTTCTTTTGTGGGGCCGGCAATCAAGTAAAAGCCTATGAGGAGCTCCAGCTGACTAACAGTGGTTGACTGCATGCTTAATGGAGTCTTGTTTTATTTCCAAATCCAAATTAACAAAAGCTCCCTCCCAAAGTGTAGATTCTGTTGCAGCAGCTGTTACATCCAGAGCAATAATGAATGTGAGGGCCTCATTCTTCGGCAATATTTTATCACAAACTATTCTAAGTTCTCTGTCGTTTCTGTACTAGCTGTATTGCCTGTGCTGTTTCTTACAGATTAATTTTTATAATCAATAACATTATTTGTCCCTCATTATGTTAATATAAATGTGCTTAACCCCTGTGCGATTTCTGCGTACTCGAAGAACTGTTTAAACTGTGGAAAGATTTACACTATGGAGGCAGTTCTCCTGCAGCCCACATTGGTTTCTCTCACTCATGCAGTTTCAGTCAGTCCCTTGTTTGTTTCATCTTCCCATCTCCCTCTATTCTTGTCCCCTCCCCGCTCTTTCCTGATACCCTGGAACAATGTCTGTCGTTGTTCAGCTTGAGTGCAAAAATCCATCTCTGACAAGCTTGCACTTTAAATCTCATCTCCTCTTACACTACAGTCATTCGAGTTATGGCTTGAGGGCGTAGAGACTTGTGGGGGAGGAGGGTTGGCAAGTTCAAAGGTCACTCAAAAGTGTTCTCCTCAGAACAATATAACATTAGTTTTCTGGCTACCAAACAGGATATTTGACTTGTTAAGCTCCAGGATGTGAACAGTCATTGGACCAAATGTTTTAAAATGCCACTTACTGGTTATTGCAATTATAAGAACAATGATTCTTGGCTCTTCAGCAGTGCCTTCCCTGTGAGGATATCAAAGCACTTCATAGACACTGACTGATTTAGTTTCACAGTGCCATTGTGAGGCTATTGTTATTATTTAGAAAGTACATCAAAGCATGCCAGATGTCTCACAGATTGGAAAAAAGTCAGGCCCTACAGAGTTTGCTATTTAATTAGACAAAACAGACCGAGGAGAGGGCAAAGGGACATCATATAAATATAGGTAAAAGGATGAAGGGGAAGTTTTGGCAAGTGGCTGGTTAATTGCATAATTTCATTTAATTTTTTCATTTTTTGCCTCACCCTCTTCATTATCCTCTCCATCTGACCCTGACCCAGCCCTCCCTTCTCGAACAGTACGCAACTTCCCCATCTGATCAGTGTGTGTCATTATGGTATGATAATTTAAGAACCTTTAGTCCAATTCATTTCAAATTCAGTAAGAAAATTCTACGTTTTCTCCAGAACTAACCTACTAGTTTTGAGGCTGATATTCTTTGACTATAGTGCCTTCATTTGCAGGGTGGAGGGCAGAAAAAAACAGATTTCAAAAGGAAACACATTTGTGTCTGTAAACTTCTGCAACCCCAGAATTCTGCAAAAGGCAAACCTCTTGCACCATGTGCATCTTCATATGATCGTCAGTCCTTAGCAGGGGTTGCATCAATCCCAAATGTGATTCTACCCTATCACACTCTGTAAAGGTTGCATTAACTTGGTGATTGGCAGTCTCCATAGCTTTCAGTATTACCCAAACACTGCGGCTTAGGACCAGCTCTTAACTAGAGAGAAAACTATGTTCACATGATAAAATTAAGTCAGGTAAGTAAAGTAATCATACTATTGCACCATGGTGATCTATATTACCATACATTTTAAGTATTCAGCCTACCTCTTTCTCCTGGTCTTCCTGGCTGCCCAGGATTGCCTGGAAATCCAGGTCTTCCTGGTGCTCCTTGCTCTCCCTGTGACCCAGGAGATCCTGGTCGACCTGGCTCACCAGGAGGTCCTGGAATAGTTCGTGCTGAGACAGGCTGACTTGGAATCTGGTTCAGAATTGAATTATATCTGGCCATGTGACCTGTGCGGGGAAAGATTCCACCAAATTCAAGACAAAGTGGATAATCTGGCCCAGGGATGTTTGAAGGGGGTAGGTTGGTGAAAGGAGTGCTGGAAGGCTCTCATCCTAAGGGAAAGAAGTTAAGAATGTGGTCTGTGATGCATGCTAGTTGTGGTGATGATAAAGTGTGTACTTGTGGGTGGAGAAGTATAGTGTGTATACTCTTAGGTAGCCTAGAATATACACTGTTAGACGGCAGGCACTGTTCAGTGGCCTTGGGTGCGTGCTGTTAGAGGGTAGGTACTGTTCGGTGGCCAAGTGTATATGCTGTTAGGGGGTAGGTGCTGTTTGGTGGCCTAGGGTATACGTTATTAGGGAGTAGATACTGTTCAGTGGTCTAGGGAATCCACTGTTAGAAGGGAGGCATTGTTTGGTGGCCTAGGGAATACTCTGTTAGAAGGTAGGCACTGTTCGGTGGTCTAGGGAATACACCGTTAGAGGGGAGGTATTGTTTGGTGGCCTAGGGAATACACCATTAAAGGTGAGGTATTGTTCGGTGGCCTACGGAATACATTGCTAGAGGGGAGGTATTGTTCAGTGGCCTACGGAATACATCTCTAGAGGGGAGGTATTGTTCAGTGGCCTAGGGAATACATTGCTAGAGGGGAGGCATTGTTTGGTGGTCTAGGGAATACACCGTTAGACGGGAGGCATTCTTCAGTGGCCTAGGGAATACATCATTAGATGGGAGGTATTGTTTGGTGGTCTAGGGAATACACCATTAGAGGGGAGGTATTGTTCGGTGGCTTTTTGTTTTCATACCAGCTACAGATCTATTCTATAGCTGTAGAAACCGGCACCTAAAATTCAAACATAAGAGATAATGATCTGCTTACCTTGGATGAGCTGTTCACACACCTGACGAGCAACCGCACGAACCATTGCCTGGGACTGAATGTCACCCTGGATAACAACAATACCATAGCAACACATTGCTCCAACAGCACTTTTATCTTGAATGTGCTCAGAGAGGATGTGGGAGGTATGTCTTTACGGTCCCTGTGTTACAGATGGGGAAAATGAGGCAGAAAACCTCTGGGACTTGCCCAAGGATGTTGATAACAGAGTTGGAAATGAGAAACTCCTGTTTTCAGACAACAAACAAAAGGCTGGGGATGGTAACCACAAAAGATTATGGGATATGCTCACTGATACTTTATTTTTAAATTTTATTAAAATTTAGAGAGAGGGACAGAGATCAGTGAAGAAGAAAAATTTGTCAGATTAGATCTAAACTCACCCATACCTATGAGTGGAGTGACTGTACATTACTGCGATGGGGAGTTTATGGGACAGAAGGTCAGATTGAAACGTACTTGTGGCTGTTGAATATGGCTACAGAGTACTTACCCGTTCACCCCTTTCCCCCTTTGCACCAGGAGCACCCTGTTAAAAGATTAAACAAAGTTAATTCTCACCTTTCTCTCTAGTTCTAAGTACTGTATATTTGAATGGCCAAACTCTGTGAGTGCCTGAAGTCTTACTGGAAAAAAAAACTGGAGAGGTCAAAAATGACTGAAAATCAAGATTGCATTGAAAATCAAGATTGAGAGTATCACAGTAAAAGGAAGGAAAGTAAACAACTCAGTTTTAGAACCCTATATAACCCTGGCGAAGGGACGGCGACGTTCTCTTAAATATGTTCTCTCCTTTTCAATACCCAGCAGGTATTTCTCCTCTCCATGACTGAGTAGCAGATGGTTACCTTTCCCAGCTTTTTTCTCTCCACTGTTCCTCATTTCTGACCCTTTAGCCTGAGAAGACTCGTCCTGCCTAATGGCTGTGAGTGCTGTCTCTTTCTCAGAGTAGTGTAGCCAGGATGATATTCTGGAAACACAGAGGGGCTTCTGTTCCCTTACTGCTAAGTTCACCTTCCTCTTCACACTGTATTCTGTTGCCTGGGTTGTCTCTAAAATGGCACTGGAGCCAACAGCAGTGTGGACTGAAATCTGCTGCACAGGCAGAAATGTACTTGCTTTTGAACCTGGCCATTCTGTAGGTTTTGGTGGATGCAATCTTGATTTTCAGTCATTTTTGACCTCTCCAGTTTTTTTTTCCAGTAAGACTTCAGGCACTCACAGAGTTTGGCCTCATATGATCCTCAGGCATATCTTCACTTACGAAAATTTAGACCAATTTCTGGAGCATGTGCCTACATTATTGTCAATGTTCCAGTTCCAGATAAGTTTTATAGCTCACCAAATCTCTTAATTGGGTATTTAATTATAATGCTGGTAGAGTATGACGAAGAGACTGTTAGTCTATTATCTTTGCTTATATTTTATCATCAGTCATTATATTCCCATTTTGTCAAATATTTCAAATGTTTCTGTTAGTATAAATCACCAAAGCCAACTGGGTATTTGAAAAAAATCTAAAATTATTTAGTATTCTACAAATCAAGTCAGATGTGCAGCTGGACAATGTCAGATTCAAATACTTTCTAGAACATAAGATTATAACATTCATTATAATATATAAAAATATTTTTAAGCTGGCTACATAAGGAAACAAACGTTAAAATATTAAATTTCTAATTTATGAATTCAAAATATTTATCTGAATAGTCACCCCTAAAAGGCAACTGAAAAACTCCCAAACTGTCACTAGTGTGGAATTTATACCCTCTTTTTATAGATTTTTTTACTTAAAATATTTTCTTTCAGGTATTAAAAAAAGTCACTGACATTTAAATGGTAGAAAAATTGAGCATTAAATCCTGAACAGAATCAAGGGCCCAAGGGCTGTCACTGACATCAATGGCAAATTTTCTGTAGTTGAAGCCTGTAATTACGTTTTAAAAGTGGGTCTGATTCTGATGTCATTTATACCCATGTTAATCAGGAGTACACTCACTGAAGTCAACTGTGTTACACCGGTGCAAAACAAGTATAAATAAGATCAGAATCAGGTCATTTTGAAAAATGCCATCTTTGTGGAAAGTGTTAAGTCTAATAAAGCAGCACATTTAATTTTCCTTAGTGTAATTTCAAATGGAAAGAAAATTAAATGGATACATTTAGAATATGAATTCCTATCCTGCATCCTTTTAACCTTTAAGGACAACGTCTTTTCTTGATGCTTTCATGCGTATATTTCTACCCAACATTTTCAGTCAGACCAAAAGCAAAACAAAACTAAATAAAAACTAAATTATACCAACAATGGGATGTTTCATTTAGTCATTAATTGCAATCACCATGAGGGCTTCATGAGCAAATGGAGCACAATTCTGTGTAGCTCTTTGTAATGGATAATGGTGAAGGTTAGACACTGAATAGCAGAGTATTGCTAATATATAAGGATTATGTTAGCTTACTTACCGGGGGTCCAACACCACCTTGTGGCCCAGTGTTTCCCATAACCCCTGGAACACCAGGAGCTCCAGGTATTCCCTAAATGGAAAAAGAGAGAGTCAATAGTTAACTGTGACATCCAACATCAATGAGTCCTTATTGACAAAAATATTTAAACACAATTTTTCTACTATATGGTCAGTATCCTAGCTACAGCAGTTCCACAATGGTGCATTGGTAATTTGAAAAGTGAGAAAACTACGCATTATGCATAGTACACTATGTTAGATTACTGCTGCTAAATTTACTCCTTTATCAAGTCCTGTGGATACACTTTCATGTCCATAATAGTAGAAGCCAGAGATTAAATGTTTATTTTCATTGTGTTTTCTTTTTTAACTTACCATTAACATATAAATGAATTCTGAATTAATAATCCTTATTAAAAATCAGTGAAAAGGTCAATTTACAAATTCAAAGAAATTGTGATTTAAGACTGCCAGCAGATTGCCTCACACATCAATTCCTCAACAAACTGAAACACTGACTACATTTAAAACTATACCCTGTTTGGAGAACCCATGCAATAGGCACAAGAAGGTGAATTAAGAATGAGACTATAGCTGTTCTAGCTGAGCTTTTCACAGTGATGAATATTCATTAATGTAATGCATTAATGTCAGCACAATGCTGCAAAGAAATAGGTGCTAAGTAGTATTTATTTGTTTAGAATTATGCAAATAGCATAAAGGGTAATATCACTATTATTCAGCTAGTAACATGTTCTTTTTTCAATGTGTAGTTATTAGGGCGACCAGATGTCCCGATTTTATAGGGATAGTCCCGATTTTGGGGCCTTTTTCTTATATAGGCTCCTATTACCCCCCACCCCCATCCCGATTTTTCACATTTGCTCTCTGGTCACCCTAGTAGTTACATAATTTCACAAAGGAAATTTAAATGTAGAGGCCCAATCCTAAACTCCTTATTCGGCCAAACCTCCCCTGGACTTCAATGAGTCTGAGGGTCCAGGGCTGTGGGACAAATCTTGGCACTTGGCTTGAATAACCAGGGAACAGCTGAACAAAAGAAAGAATCCACCCATCCCCAGATTGCTGAGAAGTTAAGGAACAACCACGTGGATGTTACTGCAGCTTGATGTTCTGGAATCATGGAAGGGTTTACACAGCAATGGATCCTTTGGCCTTGCCTCTTTCTAGGCCCACCCAGGCACCATCTCACCCCTCCATATACAGTGTAACCACATCTGTTCTGTGACTATGGCACTTCCTGTGGCTGTAGTTTCAAGGGCAAGATTTGCACCCATATGAATCCTCAGATCTTACTTCCCAAATGGGTTAGGTTCATAGCCTCTATCCTCGTGGATTCTCATCTGGTGTGCTGGCCAGTCTGTGAGAATGCTGTTGGCTTGTGCTAGTCAGCTGATCGCTGCACTGACCTGGAGATGGACTAGTATTTTATAGCATGCTCACGCCTTGTGAATCTTTATTTTTAATAATAGTTAAGCATTTAAATGAATGGCAAGTGGGTGCTTTGTAAGTCACAACATAATGGTAGCATCAATTCACGATTTCCTTGCTTTTGTTAAACCTTAAATCTTTACAGTTATTTCAACTGTTTTTTTCCCCACTCCTGTAGGACCCCAAAGTAGTAATGATGAAAGTGCAGTAGCCAAGGGGATGGAGTGGGGGAGAACTCAGGAGATTGCAGGTTTCTAAATATTTTCTAAATATTTCTAAATATTTTCTTTTCTTGTCACTAACATGTAAATAATACATTGTCTTGTGTCCCGATTCTGGCTAGTTCTAATAAAGTAATAAAGTTAAGGCACTTGTACATTTTTCAGTGTCACATGTCTTCAAATAAGGAATTCAAACCACAGATTGTGAATGTCTAAGGTGCATGCAAGATTTCTTCCACAAAGATATCTTCTATCCTAGTCAGTGTTAGCAACAACTTTAGGGTCAGATTTTGCCACGCTTGCTCACAACGTGTAGTACCTTACCCACTGATTTCATCTGCCCTACTATACAACATGAGTCAGACTGGCAGAATCTAGCAATTAGAGAATATTTAAAACCATCACAGACAAATTGGCCCACAGTTCCCTATAACCTCACTACAAAGCTTGCTAGTAAATGTATCACTTCTTAAAAATGTATTTTCCAGAGGCAGATTTATAACACAAGGAACAAAATTCTGCCCTCAGATGAATGTGCTCCTACTGAAGACTGAAGACAGCTGAGGTCAGATTCTGGCCTCTAGATGATCTCTGAATTATTTTCTGAAATGTTTGAATACATTCTGCAGGGCTTCAGCTGCATAACCTAGGGCAATGAACTCTGGTGGCTCACGTCAGAGAACTTCCAGCAAGACTAGAGTCTCTGCCTCGTCTCAATGCCAAGGACCATTAGTCCACTTTACACAACACAGCTACTTTACTTACCACAAGATGGCAGCCTATTTATTGAGTGACTCAATCCCCCTTTGCCATGGGGGAGTCATTGTCTCTCAAGGTAATGATCCAAAAAACTGGCATAGCATGGTCAGCTCTCTGCCAAGCCCATGATTAATCAGAATTCTAATCTCTAGTGCAATTGGCTATTTAGCCCCAGCTGGCACAGGCAGCAACCTACATCCTGAAAGACCTCAACTCATACAGTAATAAATCCTACATAGACAGTACTTACCACTGGCCCAGGAGGACCTTGGGGCCCTGTGGGTCCATCTTTGCCAGGCAGACCCTAGGGAAGAAGAATATGGAAATTAATCAACAAACTTCTTAGAAAAGTTATACTCTCCAAGTCGAGATAATTTCTTCTAGAAGGCAACTTTCTTTCTTTTAATAACAAAATTAAAAGTAAGAAAGAAAGAAAGAAAGAAAGAAAGATTCACTCCACTCAAAGGACCAGCCGAAGCCTACATACCATTCACGTCCCACCTAGAACTTCAGAACAATGTTTAAGTGGTATGAACTGCTATGTAAGCCTTGTGCTGGTGGTTTGCAAATTTCACCTAGAATGTTTCTGTAAATAGGTGGATGAGAAAGGCTTCTCTTCTGTGAATTTTAAGCTCTCTGAAAACTCTTACTAGAATTACCTGAGATGGATCCCAATCCTACTAACTCTTCTTCACACAGATCATTGTTACTCATGTGACTATGCCCATGGACTTCCTGATGAATGCATTATCGGAAAGGAAAGTTTCATTGCCCAGAAATAGTGCACAGCTTTACTGGACACCACAGAGGCCCTGAGTCAGGAAGCTGCTTAATGAGACTTAATTGGGTATATTCATGAATGAAGTTACGCACTTAAGAACCTTCCTGAATCAGAGCCAAAGACTAAAGACTACCCCCATACTAGAGAGCAAACTACTCATGACAAAAAATGTACAAACTAGAAGAGTAAAAGATACTTATGCATATTAATCAGGAAGCATATTTTTCATTCAAATACTCTAAATCATAACCCCATCAACTGTTCTGATCATTAGTCCTGAACCAATATTTGGAAAAGTTTGCTGGTTCTAAAAGCATTTACACTTGTCCACCAAAAGGCTTACAACCCTGACAAGTTACAATATATTGTGCCCAATCTTAAAAAATAAATCACATAATGCTGGTTTTCTTCTTTCCCTCCTCTGTCCTCCCTTAAATTCTGATGATTTTAGCAATGGATAGGTGACAAACTACTAGAAGCTGTCACTTGGGTAGGGTGAATCAGGGTGACCGCCCTGGGCCCCGTGCTTTGGCGGGGCCCACACTTCGATAAAATCAGGACTGACCTGATATTTAGCTCTTTGTCCCACATCCCGACCAATGTATGATTGGGATGCCATTTGTCCCAATATTCAGGTGAGGAGGCAGGCAGGGAGACGAGTAGGCACGCAGAGTGAGGAGGCAAATGAGAGGTGAGCGGGAGGGTGGTGAGGAGACTGGCGAGTGGGCGGATGGTGCAGATAAGAGCGGACGGGTGGGTGGATGGAGAGGCACGCCAAATGGACAGTGAAGAGACTAGAGGGGAGGTGAAGTGGGCAAGGAGAAGAGCAGCGAGCAGGCAGGCTGGGTGATTAGGCGAGCGTCGGCTGGGCGGGTGCGCCTGGCGAGCGGCAAGGAGACTAGCAGGAAAGCTGATTTGTCCCAGTCCCTGTCCCCCATAGGGACGGCCCTGATTAGATGTAATGCTTTAGTATTTGGAAATTGTGATTCTAACCTGCTTATATATGGTAGAAACTATTGGTTTGCAAATTTATCTTTGGTGTAACTGGAAAATATTCTCTACTCCATTGTAAGGGTGTTTAGGTGACAAAACAAGTATGTCATATCCATATTATATCAACTATCTACAGTGTGGATAAGAGATGCTTTCCTGTTTCAGAGTATATCAGGATAGTTCCTAAAGCTTCAAAAGCCATATATGGCCCCCTCATTATGATAAGAACTAGAGAATAAAAAAGAATGGTGATGTTACCATGAAATGAATGCCAGTCTACCTGAATCCACTTTTAGAGTATAAATAAATACATTTAGTTCATTTCAAATCATTCAGCAAATCAAGAAAAGTTTGCTCACCCCATGAAACTGCAAATTCTAAAGGCTTGACAAACTCTACCCATGAATAACCCGTGAAATGAAATAAAACATAAAAATTGATAAATACAACGGGTGTTTCTGAGCTTGATGTGAGTAGTAGCCATTTTGCTAATGAAGTGTTTTGTTTTTGCGAAAGTTTAGAAAAATGTATGTTAGACAGACTTCACTTGTGACACTCGCAGTATGGAAGCCACTTACAAAATGATGTAAAGCAGAATACCTATTTGATTAAATACCAAAGCATCAGTTTTCCTGAGAGTTAAACCAATATGAAAACAAACTGTTTAATTTTTTAAAAACAAGTGGGTGAAAACCTGTGTCCGTTGATTTCAATGGGGCCAGGATTTCATCCAGAATATTTTATGGAAGTCTTTCCACTGACGTCCAAGGAGCTGGATTGGATTCAGAGTCTCCACACTACTTGTGTAAAAACTGCCATACTTCCCTTCCCACCCTACCAGTAAATGGCAGGAACTAACAGTACGTTTAGAAACGCTGGTTTTTCTTTGAATGTAAAGTTCTTAATTACACCTCATTTATTCCCACTGGGCAATACTTTTCACTCTTGGCTGCTGGAGAATGTCTCCTTGCATGTCCTGGGGGTATATTTTTCTTGGCACAGTTTCTGTATCTCTTGGCCATTTAAAATGATCTCCAACTGTATTTGTTAGGTGTGAAAATTGCCATTTATAAATTAAGTCAAACAGAAGTCTGTCTCAAGGAGTAGTATGGTAGTAAATGTTCTTTGTACTAACCCATAAGGAAAAGATATACAACAGTGTAGTTTGTTTATGCTACCATGAGGGTTAGTAGTTTTGCAGATTATCTGATGGCTGATATGTGTTTTAGATTAATTCTGAACATACGTAGCATGGGGTGGCGATTAGTGGGACGAATTGGTAGAACAAAATGGAAATGTGTTTCTGTTGGCTGCTTATGCCATTAATTTTGGTTGACTAAAGACTATGTGGGCTCACAGAACAGTACTCAGAATAGTAAAACATTGGGATATTATGCATTGTTTCGTTTATTGAGCTCCCTTTTGATGGCTTAACCCAAATAGTGTCATCTTTTGGAAATAAGGTACTATACCTCAGATGTGGTAATATTCAGTAAACCTAGTAGTCAAGGGTCCCTGAATTTGCTCCAGATAATCCTGTGTCCAGGAACCAGATATTTCAGATTTACGTGCATATAAGAGCTGAATCCACACTAAATGCCTGAATTTCAAAACTACCCCCAAATATAGAGAAGTTTAGATTTGAATGTCAACCAAAAATTATCCAGGGCATATTATGCTACTGAACTTAAATACATGCATGAAGAATCAATTTCAGTGGTGTATTTTGGAGTAAAATGCTAATTGGGGATTAAATTCACCCATGTGCAGAGGGCAGAATGAGATTTAAACCTGATTTAAGACACTGGGTAAAATTCTGGCCCCAATGAAGTCCTTGTGAGTTTTCCCACTGACTTCAAAGGAGCCAAGATTTCACCTCTTGAACATACGTGGTATTTGACATTTTTTGACCCTCTAGAGAAGGGTGATTTTCACTCTAAAGGCCAACTATCCAGTCCTGCATGTAGGCAAAACTCTCACTGAAATTAGTGGACCCCATCATGCAGTGTTTACTCATGCAAAACTGCTGAGTGTATCCAAGCAAAGGCTGCAGGATAGGATATAATGCAGGCCAGGCTTATCTGAATAAGCACAACAGAATCAAGCCCAATTCCTGTACACTCGAGGCTTCAAATATTTGTCTTTGCCAGACCAAAAGCTCAAAAAGTAGTGTTGTTCCCTCCCAAATTTCACCACTATCAAGGATTTTTGAAGTTATTTTGCATTAGTTTTTACTCTTGTGCTAATTCACAGTAACTGCGGCAGGCATACAACTATCCAGTTAATTCACTAAAATACTACAGATTACCTCAGGAATATCAATCTGCAGGTGTGAGGTGGTTCACAAAAGGGCTGTGTTGTTCTGACTAAATAAAGCTAATTCGGGAAAATACTAGTGAAGTGATTTCTGGAATCTTTTGGTGCTCAGCACACACGTCCTTTTACTGTAAAGGCAGAGTTTGGAAAGCTGACAGCACGAGGCAAACTAGACTAGTTCTGCTTCACAGCACTTGAACATAGTAATGCCCACGTAATATCTCACCCTGCCTTTGTAGTACAACAGGTGAAAAGGAATATATTTGTATCATCCCCTCTAAGAGCTGATATGCAACAAGTTTCTCTTTTATTTTTCACAGTTTAAAACACAGAAGGCCCTATATGGTGTACTCTGCTAACCACTTAAATGTTTTCCTCTATTGTTTATAATATGCTGCTAAAAATCTTGTTTGGAAAATAAAATCCCCTTCTTTACCAATCTGATCTTTTTCTATTCCACATCTGGGGCTGAGCAGGTAGAAGTAAGTGTGTCACCATGGTGAGGAGAAAGCTCTGAAGGACCAGAAGAGTTAAATGCACCTTCCAGCTGGGCTAATGTTGGCAAGCAGGTTAAAGCAGCAGATGGTCAAAGCCCTCCCACCTGTTCCTGGCTATTAGTACAGCCATGGAACAGCTCAAGGAAGGTAGTCACCTGACATCACACCTCATC
The DNA here is from genome assembly GCF_025201925.1 of Gopherus flavomarginatus. NCBI lineage: Eukaryota > Metazoa > Chordata > Testudines > Testudinidae > Gopherus > Gopherus flavomarginatus. The sequence continues at coordinate 277,372,919 of NC_066618.1, read as the reverse complement.
TTCTCTGCTTCCTGGTGCTCAGCAGAGCCATGATGGTGAAGCATATGCAATAAAGCAGTTTCCTCTGTCCAAGGCAACCTGCCTATCTGCTAAATCAGTCCTGTCTGCAACCCCAACATCAGCATGTTGTTCTTGTCTCTCTTCCCAGGAGAAGTCTAGTGTGTAGGGGGAGTCCCTAGGGAAGATGGGGGGAGGGGACTATGGGAAAGCCACCAGGGAACAATGAGAGGTGACCAAGTCACAGACATTTGGGGGTAGGGAATAATTCAAATGAGCTGGGGAATCTGAGGACAGAGTGATGGAGGCAGTCTCTTCTCCAGTATGTGCATGCAGGAGAGATGTACCTACTGCACCATCCCTTAGAATGGTACTTTATGATCCTTTTTCCCCAACTGGCTAGCTCTGCCCCCACAAGGGTGGCTTGCATCTCTCAGGAGAGAATGAAGACTGTATGTATGACAGGACCTTGTGTGGAAGCCATGGGGAACATGGGAAAAAGAAAGCACCTTTTCTCTTCTGCCTGTGCACCTGCACAAGGGCCAGTCACAATCTTAACTTCATATCCCTGGCAGAAAAGGAAGAACTGAAAGGACAGGGGAGTCTAAGAGGAGAATATTTGGGCCAGATGTGGCTTGGAGGAGTGAGAGGGGCTAACCAGCACCTTGATCTCAATTCAAGCACACAGTCCTGCACAATTCAACCTGGCCCATTTGTGCTGGACATAGCTTTGTCCAGGAGAGTTAGTGTAAAAGCACACATTGCCTGTTTTAGTACAGTCACTCTAGTATGGGCCATTGTGTGGGGAGAGAAGGGCAGGGAAAGGTTCCTTGAATATTTTCGCAATGACCACGTCACCGAGAACAAAACAGGCAGAAACCACGTCTCCTTTCCCAACATCTTTATTTCTTCATTTATAACAAGAAGACTAAGGTGAGCCGGGAGTGGTTCTTAGTATAAATCTGAAATTTAGATTTAGTCCAGGTACCAGATTTGTTTAAAAAAATCTATCATGGATGTTCTGAATTTGTTATTAAAAGAAAACAGATCTTTAACTCTGTTTCAACCTTTAAAATTAATTTTAATCTCATCTCATGGCCTGGACAGTCCATTATGAATTTGGTTTCTGTTAGTATTTTATACACCTGATTAGGGGATATACTTTAATTTCTTCTTTTAAAAAGAAACTACTGAAAGCTATGAAAAGGAAAGAAATAGTATATATAATTTTTTTTTAATCTTAGATAAATAAACCAGGGATAAAAAAAATTAACAACCCAGGGGCAGAGGGAGTTTTAAACTTAGTATTGAATAAAAAGATAAAATAAATGTCAAATGGGAAGCAAAATCAGAGACCCTTATAAATAGATTTTAATAATGATTAGAAGCTCTATTAGAAAGTAAGACAAAGCAGAAAGGAAGAAAGGAAATAAAAGTGAACTGGAAGGGGAAAAAAAATCTATTTGGAGTTAAAGGGCGTTTAAAAATTAACATCATATTGGCTATGATTCAGTAAAATGCTTAGTCATGTGCTTAAATCCCATTAACGTTAGTGGAATTTTTCAAGTGCTTTGATGAATCAGGTCCATTATGCCTCAAGCATCTTAAATAATAAACATTAAAAAGAAAGTGATGGCCAAGCTAAGAATAACACGGAAAACATCCATTTCAATATAATTTTAGTTTTACAGTAGAGGCTGAAAAATAGTTTCAGAGCTTGGCTTACAGAAGGAAGTTTGACAAAGAAAACATTATACAAAAAAGGAATTTACTTCATAACTTTCCAGTGCCCCTTTGCGACTGTGACAGTCAGCAGCGACCCCCTAACAGCCAGTAGCTTTATAATAGCTGGCAACCATTAGGGGAAATTGGACACCTCACGGACACGGTAGACTGAACTTTTGAACTGTCTTCCCTTATCAGTCTTGAGGCAGTTGAAGCTGGTCCTAAGCCAGTTTTTGCTGAGCAGATCGCAAAAGTGCAGGGTTTGCTAACCACCAATCAAATGCTAACACGACCAAAGCCTGTGTGTGAGTGTGTATAAAAGATTCTTGGTTTTTGTATGGAGTAGAGTTTTTTTTGTACCAAGGTACAGAACTCTCCTTTCTTCTGCAGAATAAAGCAACCTTTCCTTATCCCTGTCTGGCTGTCATTGGCTCTCAGCTAGGCGGACCCGACATTTCGGTAACACTACTGATGCAGTGACGTCTGTCAGAATTACAGAATACTCCATTTCTGATGAGTTTTCCCTTCAGACAGACTGTGCAGTGAGGTTACTGGGCTGGATTGCCACTTTCAGGGGAGTTTTATGCCAGTGTAACTCCACTGGAATCAATGGAGTAACCCTAGCATAAACTAATGCAATAGAGTAGAGAATCAAGCCCATCATTCTGTACGTATAACTTCACAGTCCGTTGCCATAGAAATCACTGTAGTATGACAATATAGCAGAAATGCCCAATGATAGGCTTGATTCTATAAGATCTTCAGAACTTCCTGAGAAATACTGAACATGCTTAACTGAAGAACAATCATCTAGTTCATTTCCTCAAGAGCAGGAGAAACTAAACACAGGAAAGAATTATGATCAGTATTTAAAACTGAGAATTTATTTAACTTCCCACCCTTATTATAAGCCACCCTGGGGCTATCTCCAGAATAAGAGTTACATGCCTTTCCCCTGAATTAATCAAAGTCTGTGTCTGTCATCCAGGGCCAGCTCTTCTAATCTAATAGTCGGAGATATACCAATCTCCTAGAACTGGAAGGGACCTTGAAAGGTCATTGAGTCCAGCCCCCTGCCTTCACTAGCAGGAAGATCCCTAGGTGGCCCCCTCAAGGATTGAACTCACAACCCTGGGTTTAGCAAGCCCATGCTCAAGCCACTGAGCTATCCCTCCCCCCTTCTGTTTTTGCCGCCCCAAGCAGTGCACTGAATTGCTGCCGTGGACGGCGGTGGCAGTCCATGCACCGTTAGGGCGGCACGGGTGTTTCCGCGGCAGCGGCAATTCAGCAGCAGCTTCTGTCTTCGGCCAGAAGACAGAAGCTGTGCTGTCGGGGACAGCTGAACATAGAAGCTGCTGCCGAATTGCTGCCGCCGCAGAAACACATGTGCTGCCCTAATGGCATATGGACTGCCCCTGCCGTCCGTGGCAGCAATTCGGCCGCTGCTTCTGGGCAAGAACACTGCTGCCCCTTGCAGATTGCCGCCCCAAGCACCTGCTTGGAATGCTGGTGCCTGGAGCTGGCCCTGCTGCCATCCTTTTTTCTCAAAAATATCCCACTGTGAGTACACTACCACTTCAGCTCCCAAGTGGTAGCACTAGTATAAAAACTACTGTCAGATACACAAGGGATTGATCCGGGCACCTTTGGAGCCAAAAGTATAAGCAGCTACAGCTTGAGATAAAATGGCAAAGCTGTCTAAGTGGGGCTGTAGCAGCCTCATATCTCTAGGGACTGAGCAAAGAAGAGAACCTGTAACACATTCACTAATGGGTTACACAGACAAGTCACTGGAGGCCACTAGCATTTTCAACACCGTGTCACCTAGACTTGCTCTGAGCAAGGTTAGACAAAATGGTGACAAGACCATCAGTGGTCATGGAAGCCTTATACACTAGTGCTCTCCCCAGTACTGAAACTGCAGTTGAACCAGTGGTAGCAACAGTAAGAGGGCGGGGGAAGGCCAATGCAGACATAGCCAAAGGGAAGGGGCTAAGAGAAGCTACAAGATGGTGAGGTATTAGAAAAACAGAGAAGTATATAGTATACAACATAGGAAAAGGCATACACTTAGAATAAGATTGAAAAGAGGGCTGCTGATATGAAGTCTGGTTGTCTAACATAATAGAGCAACATTTCTGATCTCATATGTTTGACTCGTAATTTAGTTGTAAACTTAGTTCAAAATGTTGATTTCGAGCTGAACATAACTCAGCACAAATCTTACACTTTACAAATTCTCTCCTTTTTTCCTTGATTTCAGAGGGAAACCATCTATTGCCCCAAACACTATATTGACTTCAGGGGAACTACTCACAGGCTTAAAGTTAAATGTGCTTGAGGGTTTGCAGGATTGGGGCCAAGATCTGAACAACTATACAGATCCTGAAACAACAGGGCTCAGCTCAATGCTAGATGTCCAAAATATGAAGAAGAAGGAAGCTCCACAAATTTCTGAAGTTACAAAGTTTCACAGCTATTTTTCAGAAAAGCTTCTAAATATCCAGAAGAGAATGTAAATCTTGTTTAAATGGAACTATAAGTCCAATTTAACTATGTACTTGACCAGTACGTTGTACTGAATTATTAATAATCAGGTAGGGGTTCTTTTGCAATATCTGGATTCAGTGCACCAAGCAATATGAAACAAAAGACTGATCAGCTGCTGCTTTATAAGTCTAACTTATAGAGGTTTCCAAAGACACAGGTGAAAGTACCTAGAGGTTTAAACAAATAAATTAATGCTAAGATCCATACCTTGGCTGCTAGCCAGAATGTAAATATCCCTCAGTCTCACCACAAGCAGAAGAAAGTTGATCACATCTTTCTGTTATGTAGTTCATTCTTAGTTTAACAGCGTTCACCTATTTACCCATGTTTCATTTTTAAACATTTAAGAAAATAACATACTGCTTGATTAAGAGTACTGGTCACAGAAGACCTCTATTTGTACCAAACAAGTACATCAGAAATAGTACAGGCTTCCTTATTGTTATTCCAAAAATTTTCAACCTGTTCTGCAGGGCAATAAAGTATCCCAGTTCTGTTCCTTGCTTCTCTCTTGAGACAACCAACAAAGGTGCTAGTTAGTGCCAGCTGTAATCATGGTAGTGTTTGTGACATGGACACCTATGTACTAGATTGCTGTGTCACTGGACTGACTGTAAATTAAACTAATACATAATTTTGATTTCCCCACAGTACTGGCAGCAGTGCACAAGAACTATCAATAAATCTAAAACTATTATAGAAATAGACCCTTATTATTATTATCATTATTTACCAGGCCCAGTGACAGCAATTCCAGACCCCAGGGCAGAATAGTCAATGGGCCCCCTAGAAAGGGATGGCTGAGGTTTGCGACACTACTTTTTTATCCTATTGATAACACATTAGAACCCACTATATGTAAGTTGTGGCGTAGCTTGATGTAGTTTAATTTTTTTTTCCAGTTACAGCACCAGTTTCAATTTTTTCCAGTTAAACAAATTGTGAGCCTAAATATAAGATGTAGAATTTGTTATTTTGAATTACATATTTAAATTAAATAAATACAGTATGGAATGAACTTGGAGAGAGTCCAGCAGAGGGCAACAAAAATTATTAGGGGGCTGGAGCACATGACTTATCAGGAGAGGCTGAGGGAACTGGGCTTATTTAGTCTGCAGAAGAGAAGAGTGAGGGGGCACATTTCAATATAGTCGTTTTGCCTCCTTACACTTCCAGGTCTCGCCTGTCCCAGGGCCATCACTGGTGGAATGGAAATGCTTCAAATGAGGAATTTGTTTGTTTCACCTTACCCTTTGACCTTGAGTTCCATCCCGTCCTGGTGATCCTGATGCTCCTGGGACACCCTATGAATGATAAGGGGACAAAAGATCAGAGTGGCAGCAATCCCTACACAGTATAGTGCAACCCCCTTATCTGACATGACATCAAAAGCCCTGGGATAAATGGAGCTTCAGATACTCCACAGGGTGACTCATGGTAGGGCCATATCTATGATTCAGGTAAGGTGGAGCTTCAGTGAAATAAACAGGACTTATTAATATGCACATGCAATTAACCTTTTCAGTTTTAATACATTATTTAAAAGCAAATAATGTCTACAGATTCCACCACTGCATCACTCCAGTTTTATACCAGTGTAACTCCATTGAGGTAAATCAGATCCTTAAACTAAATCATTATTTCCATCTCTCTCTCTCTCTCTCTCTCTCTCTCTCTCTCCTCGTTTTTGTAAAGGGATGGGTTATCATATTGTCTGAACTCAGTGCAGTAATAGCAAAGGGGCAAACCCTTGATCAAGCAACCAGCCCAAATAAATGAACTATGCCTGGCAGAGTTCCACAGAGTTCAAATGAAATCCTCCCTCCCCTCCAACTGGCTGCTGAGAGGCTTTGGCATTGATCCCGGACCATTACTGCAGCCACAGGCACACAAAATGATCCAGAAAGCTGGAGAGATTGATTTATGAGGAAAGATTATGAGAGCTAAGTATCTAGCAGGGCTAGAAATTTGGGAACCTGATAACAGTCAACAAATATCTGACGTGTGTAAACATCAAGGAGGGAAAGGATTATCTTGGTTGGTTGGTACAAGAGAGAACCAGGAATAATATGATAAAACTAAGAAATGAAAAATTGAGGCTACATATCAGGAAAATTGATTTCAGTAAGAGCTGAGGGCGCTCAGCAACCCTCAGCATCTTGCAAGATGGTCATAAGAACAGTCATATTGGGTCAGACCAAAGGTCCATCTAGCCCAGTATCCTGTCTCCTGAGAGTGGCCAACGCCACATGCCCCAGAGGGAATCAAAAGAACAGATAACCATTCCCTGTTGCTCATTTCCAGCTTCTGGCAAACAGAGGCTAGGGGCACCATCCTTGCCCATCCTGGCTAATAACCACTGATGGACCTATCCTCTATGAATTTATCTAACTCTTTTTTGAGCCCTGTTAAAGTCTTGGCCTTCACAACATCCTCTGGTAAAGAGTTCCACAGGTTGACTGTGTGTTGTGTGAAGAAATACTTCCTTTTGCTTATTTCAAATCTGCTGCTTATTAATTTCATTTGGTGATCCCTAGTTCTTGTGTTATGAGGAGTAAATAACATTTCCTTATTTACTTTCTCCACACCAGTCATGATTTTATAGACCTCTATCATATCCCCCCCGAGTTGTCTCTTTTCCAAGCTGAAAAGTCCCAACCTTATTAATCTCTCCTCATACGGAAGTCGAGAAAAATTGAGTGCCTGATTTTTAAATGGCAATTAAAAGAGCCTCCCTTACTAATCATTACAACTGTAATATTAGACTCATAGACTTTAAAGTCAGAAGGGACCAATGTGATCATCTAGTCTGACCTCCTGCACAATGCAGGACACAGAACCCTACCCATCCACTTCTATAACAAACCCCTAACCTATGTCCAAGTTATTGAAGTCCTCAAATTGTGGTTTGAAGACCTCAAGCTGCAGAGAATCCACCAGCAAGTGACCCATGCCCCACGCTGCAGGGGAAGGCGAAAAACCTCCAGGGCCTCTGCCAATCTGCCCTGGAGGAAAATTCCTTCCTGACCCCAAATATGGCGATCAGCTAAACCCTGAGCATGCGGGCAAGACTCACCAGCCATCAGGAAAGAATTCTCTGCAGTTACTCAGATCCCATCCCATCCAACATCCCATCACCGCCCACATGGCATACTTATCTGCTGATAATCAAATATTACAGGTTCCCATGAGGATAGGTAGATATCCACCTACCAGAGTTCCGCAAATCAGGTATTCAGATAACTACTTGCTCACAGTTGTTCTCACAAAATTGCACCTCAGATTATTTGTGGATACAAAAGGAGAGGCTGGCTCTTCAAAGTCAGGCCCTAAGTGATTTGCCCATGGACGCACAACAAATCAGTGACAGGGCCACAATCAGATCTCAGAGATTACTGATTCTAAATCCCTTGCAGGTTCAGTTACATCACAGTGCCCCTCAGTATCTTTGAATATCTGCTCTGCCCAACACAAGGATGGCAATTCCACATTCAAATAGATCTACTAAATGATACATTAAAGCAATAATACAGGGAATACCTGCTGACCAGGGAGACCACGATCACCCTTCTCTCCTTTTTCACCTGGTGTTCCCTGGAGATCAATAATCACACACAGTTAAACACACAAATTGCTGCTTGCCTCCTATTTTCAATTGTTCTTTTCAAAACAATGTAAAAAAATTAATCACAGTTTAATTTTTCCTACTAAAGAATATCCAAAAATTGTATCTGCAGTACTGGTTTGCAAAAATGTAAATTAAATCTTTAGAGATATGGAAAATGAAGAAAAGGAAACTCTGATTAAAAAATGACTGTCAAATTATCGTGACAAAGCGATAACCTTTAACAAAATGGAAACTAGGGCTGTCAAACCATTAAAAAAATTAATCACAATTAATCGTGTGACTTAAAAAATTAATCGTGATTAATTGCAAGATTAATGGCACTGTTAAACAATAATAGAATGCCATTTATTTAAATATTTTGGATGTTTTCTACATTTTTAAATATATTGATTTCAATTACAACACAACACAGAGTACAGGGCTCACTTAAATTTTTATTACAAATATTTTGTTGTAAAAAAGAAAAAACAATAGTATTTTTCAATTCACCTCATACAAGTACTGTAGTGCAATCTCTTTATCATGAAAGATGAACTTACAAATTACAATTATGAACAAAATAACTGCATTCAAAAATAAAAATGTAAAACTGTAGAGCCTACAAGTCCACTCAGTCCTATTTCTTGTTCAGCCAATCGCTCAGACAAACAAATTTGTTTACATTTTGCAGGAGATAATGCTGCCCACTTCTAGTTTACATCACCTGAATGTGAGAACAGGCGTTCACACGGCATTGTTGTAGCTGGCGTTGCAAGACATTTACTGGCCAGATGTGCTAAAGATTTATATGTCCCTTCATGCTTCAACCATCATTCCAGAGGACGTGTCCATGCTGATGACGGGTTCGGCTTGATAATGATCCAAAGTAGTGCAGAGATGATGAGTAAACATGCATCGGTGAGTCAGATGCACGAGCACATGGTTGATTTTCTTTTTTAGTGGTTCGGGTTCTGTAGTTTCCGCATCAGAGTGTTGCTCTTTTAAGACTTCTGAAAGCATGCTCCATACCTCATCCCTCTCAGATTTTGGAAGGCACTTCAAATTCTTAAATCTTGGGTTGAGTGCTGCAGCTATCTTTAGAAATCTCACATTGGTACCTTCTTTTCATTTTGTCAAATCTGTAGTGAAAGTGCTCTTAAAACGAACATGTGCTGGTCATCATCCGAGACTGCTATAACATGAAATATATGGCAGAATGCGGGTAAAACAGAGCAGGAGATATACTATTCTCCCCCCAAGGAGCTCAGTCAAAATTTAATTATTGCATTATTTTTTTAATGAGCGTCATCATAGAATCACAGAATATCAGGGTTGGAAGGGACCTCAGGAGGTCATCTAGTCCAACCCTCTGGAATGGTGGCCGAAGCATGAAGGGCATACGAATGTTAAGCATATCTGCCATGTAAAATCCTTGCAATGCCAGCTACAAATGTGTAATGTGAACGCCTATTCTCACTTTCAGGTGACATTGTAAATAAGAAGCGGGTAGCATTATCTCCCGTAAATGTAAACAAATGTGAACAAGAGATATGGCTGAGTGGACTTGTAGGCTCTAAATAGTTTTAAATTGTTTTTTTTTAGTGCAGTTATGTAACAAAAAAAAATCTACATTTGTAAGTTGCACTTTCATGATAGAGAGATTGCATTATGGTACTTGTATGAGGTGAATTGAAAAATACTTTTTCTTTTGTTTATCATTTCTACAGTGCAAATATTTGCAATAAAAATAATAATATAATGTGAGCATTGTACACTTAGTATACTGTGTTATAATTGAAATCAATATATTTGAAAATGTAGAGAAACATCCAAAAATATTGAATAAATTTCAGTTGGTATTCTATTGTTTAACAGTGCAATTAAAACGATTAATTTTTTGAGTTAATTGCATGTGTTAACTATGATTAATTGAAAGCCCCAGTGGAAACACATTCTTTTCCCTGTGAGCAAATTTGCTTCTCTTTGACACTCAGGGAAATGTCCTATAGAGATTAAATCAACAGAGTTCTACAGAAATTAAAAAGGTTTCTATAGAATATACACAATTCATAACCAAGAATATCCTTTCTATAGGATGTTTTTAACCAGTCAATACAATTCTACAGCAGGAATATAATTTTCTATTAAATTCTATAGAAAGGACTGGAAATTATTCCTACAGCCCATATGTTCTTGAATATATTCTCTGCTAAAATAACTAAGGATATATAATAATCCTGGGAGAATTCTGCACCAAAAATTTAAAAATTCTGGACACACTTTGAAATTTTGCAAAATTCTGCATATTTTGTTAAAATAACACAATATAAATCAACCAGTTTCAATTATTTTGGTAATTTATTTCAAAATACCTGTCAGTAAGTATGTTTGTAACAATACTGACCAAAAAAAAAAAAAAAAGATTCACAAAATGTTTTTTGACAAGTATATTCCTTACAAGGCATATTAATACAGAATTTGGAGTAATAATTCATTTAAACTACAGTACAAAAAACTGTATTTCCTGCACACTGCACCCCTCAGAAGAAGTGCAAAGGCTTGGGGGAATCAGGGATAATGGAGGAGCTGAGGGAGAGCGAAGTAATTGCTAGGAAATAGCCTGGGTATGAACTTGAAGGGTTGTTGCATATGGGTGGGAGAAGTATGGAACAGGTTATTTTAGGGGGCAGGAAGGGATTTTAAGGAGCATCCCCCATGCAGATCCTGGCTGACCCCTATCCTCTGCCATTCAGTCAGGCACATCAGCGCCTGTGCCCATGTGTCCTTGTACCCCCATGTGTCCTTGCACCCCCCTATCCAGATGTGTCCTTGCACCCCCACTCAGCCAGCCACTCCCCCCATTTCCATGTGGTTCTGCACCCCTGCCCATCCCCGTGTGTCTATGCACCCCTCCCCTGTCCCCATGTGGCTCTGTGCCCCCACTCAGCCACCTCCTGTTCCCATGTGGCCCTACATCCCTCCCCCATCTCCATGTGTCTCTGCACCCCCTTAGTGAGCCCCCACCCCTCATCTTCATGTATCCCTGCATCCCATCCCCATGTGTCTCTGTGCCTTCACTCAGCCATCCCCCTTCCCCCTGTAGCTCTGCATCTCCTCACCATAGTCCTGTGCCTTCTCAGCCAGCCCCCTCATCTCCATGTGTCTCTTCACCCCACTTCCCCATGTGTCTGTCCCCCATTTCTCTTCCCCCTGTAGCTCTGCATCCCCTCCGCCCACATGGCCCTCCACTTCCCTCCCTCCTGTGGCCCAGCGCCTCCACTCCTGCCCCAGTCTGTCCTGCCCACTGGCCCTTATGAGCCCTTGTCTGACCCCCAAGCAGACCCACGCTGTCTGTCTCCCCATACCCCTTATCTCCTGACTTGGCCCAACAGCCCCTGTGAAGTAGACAGGCTCTTTCTCTTCCCTATCATAGTTGGGGATTGCCCGGTGCAGCTGCTCTGTTCTAGCACCACAGTACCCTCTGGTGGACCAAAGTTGAACTGCACCAATTTTTCAGCAGAAGCTATTTTCTGCACACACAAAAAATTAAAAATATGGGCGGCACATGAAATATACCAATGTCCCCAGGTGGTCAGGCATGGGTGTGCAGGCTTTCCCCTTTTCAGGCGCTCCCCTTTTTATGGCCACTCTGGTCTGCAAAGATCTGCCCCTTCAGTAACTCGGCCCTCTGGCCAGGTTACATGTTCAAGTGCACCCCTTTCAGGGTATATGCAGAGGGTCCAACAACAGGGTAGATTTCTGGATTAGGCAACGGATTGGCTTCCCCTTAATTTGGGGTCTCATGGTTCAGACCTTCTACCTTCAGGGATCTCCCTCAGCTAGATTCCCCATTCAAGGGTGAAACTTCTATAGCTGTCCCCTCCTTATGGGCTGGTAGGGGACCCTCTCCAATGGGTCTCTAACCTTCACAGTGCCACAGATCCCTCCTTTGCTGGCTTGGCAAGGTCATTACAGCCAGGGTTCAGGCTCTTGCTGTGCTCTTTCCTAGGAGCTCAGAGGCCACCTCAGCTGTCTGCAAGCTACTGAGCTACTCTGCTCCCCTGTAAGCTCCTCCTCTAGCCTGTGCAAGCTTTGCAGGTGCAGTGAGGAAGAACATCTGGGCCCAAAGCAATTCTTTAGTCCCTTCCCTTTCAGTGTGGGGTTTGTACAGCCCATGACAAGGTGTTAAGAATAATTTCTATCGAAACCTGTTAAATTATATTACTGCTATTGAATCTGATAGGTTGGTTAAAAAATTCTGTAGAAAGAATATTGGACCCTATTAATATTGTTTAGATTTTTCTACATGGAAAAAGCGCTGGGTTGATAGTCCTCAAGGCCTGTGTAGATCCATCCACATGACATTTATTATTATATAGTATCATACATTATATATTATCTATTTTTATAAGTAGATGTGCAGAATTCAATATTCTTATATTTTCGACAGATACTATTGATGTTTAATTTTAAGCATTTTTGCCATTTAAATTTTTACAGTTGCACAAAATTATGGGTTTTAAGCTGCTTTTATTCAATTTCTATCAATTTAAATTGTTCACGGTTGCAGGAAATTATCAGAGGGCCGGACAATTGGGAGGTCAAACAATCATCATCTAATGACAGTCAATGCTGAAATTCAAAAAGTTAAATCTTTTATAACCATTAAAACACAAATTGCCAACATCACACGTCAAAATGTAGGCAGTAAATATCCTTAAATCAAACTCTAATGAGTTCTCCGGCAGCATTTTTCTTACGTTGCCAGTCTGTAAATTTTAGTTATTATGGATGGAAATATTTTTTCATCAGTTTGCATGTGTACAGCAACATTTACTGATGTTTACTATTAAAAATCTAATCCTTTCAAGCATGGGCACTGGTAGTGTAGGGTTTTTTGTACTGCTGATCTGTCTCAACATTAGTATTGAAAAACCAGCCCTAAAATAGTATTTCTGGCTCTGTGCCTATCAATTCACTCCCTGGCCTCTCCGATGCGGCTGCCAACAAGTGTACCAGTTAGTGCCAGTTAATGTAGGTGATGGAGGTGGTTTTGGTATGTGAACATCTCTCCACTAGGAAATGTACTGATTTTCTGTGACTTTTATGATCTCAAACAAAAAAATACTATGTTTCAAGTGTTCCTGCCACACACTCCAGCTCACAGCATGTTTAAAACTTTTATCTAGATTTGGGTCTGAACCAAAAACCCATGGTGCAAACTCTCTTCAGGTTTAATGAACTCCAGATCCAAATACATATCTGAATGTTGGAGCTGGCTCCTATTCCTATCGCAGGTTAAACCCAAATCCATGATCCATACACCTCAGACTTTGGTGAAGTTCAGATCTGGATTAGATGGCTGTCAGATGATGATGATGATGGTCTGACTTCACCATTGTCTGGCCCTCGGACAATTCCCTGCAACTATGAAAAATTTAAATTGATAAAAATTGAATTAAGGCAGCTTAAAACTTGGCAGCTCAGTCCTAGCTCTAGTTTTATCTAACCTTTCGGTACAACCTAATGTATGGGTTCTGGCTAACTCCTGTGACAAAATTAAAACCACAGTTTTTCATTTAGGACTTACTGGAAGCCCTTGAATAGAAAGTCCACTTGGCCCTTGGGGTCCTGGATGTCCTTGGGGTCCTGGAGCACCAACTTCACCACGAGGTCCATCTAGGCCCTATGACACCAATAGGGAAAACATAAAGGCCATAAGTTTAACTCCTACTGTACATAAGAAGGGAGCATCTGTGAGCAGAATTAAATACCAATAGATTCAACAGCACCTAAAATATGAGTTAACATGCTGACGGGACAATAAGGCTTCTATTTACAAAGGCCTTATTCCTTTAGGCATGCAAAAAGCCACAGATATATGCTGACAGCAGCAGCACTATGCATTTTACTGCCCCTCACCCAGAAACAAACATGATGTTTAGCCAGTATTATCTAGGAAACCTGGATGCTGTTCTCCCAACACCAATGGCATTTGGCTACACACTTTCTTCAGGAACATCACAATCTAGATTTAAGCTCATTCGAGACAAATATATCTAGATTTAGACACAAACAGACAAAAGCAAAAAAAAAAAAAAAAAAAGGTGCATGTTACAACTGCATAGTGGTGGCAGATTACCTTTGGACCTTGATCACCACGAAGACCCTTTGGGCCTCTGACACCTGGACCACCCTGTAAAACACAATTAGTATTAGCAGAAAAGTAAATCACACAAAAAACAAACACTTTTTTCTTCTTCCTGAATCATACAGATTATTCTATTCTTGTAGGTCCCCATTCAGGAAAGCAACCCTACTCAGGGAACTACCTAGGTGTGTGCTTAAGTCCTATGAATTCACTGGGGTTTAAGCATATGCTAAATAATAGTCCTATGAAGGGATGAACTTGAGCTCAGGAAAATACTTAAACCCATACCAATACACTAGCCTATAATGCACTAGCATCAAAATATTGCTGCAGGCAGTGACCTGGCTGGATACACAGGTAAGTTTTTTTTCTTATTGTTAAAATGGTCTTGACATCTGCTCTTTCCAATATCATCATATTGTTAAAGACTGACTTTTCAATGACTCTAATAATATTTTTATGAGCCCCATTGTGTTTGCTATGGTTTAATTTTAGAGCCATCCAATTTCTTGCTCCCCATTGCTCCTTCTTCACTGATGCCTGAATCTTTTAATCATTCGTTAACCAACTGCAGCCTAAACCTTCTTTTTTTTTTTAAATAATAGAGATATACCTATCTCCTAGACCTGGAAGGGACCCTGAAGGATCATTGAATCCAGCTCCCTGCCTTCACTAGCAGGGCCAAGTACTGATTTTGCCCCAGATCCCTAAGTGGTCCCCTCAAGGATGGCACTCATAACCCTGGGTTTAGCAGGCCAATGCTCAAAACACTGAGCTCTCCCTTCCCCAGTATTGTATAGGACACTGGAATTGTGCATTTCTAAGGATGACTGCCTTGAACATGTTTCTGATATACATGCAAGATGTGTCTTGCCCTCTTGGATGATTTTAATGAAATGTTTATTTTTAAGTTTTTATATACTTTTAATAAAATATTCACTGATCGTCTCCCTCTACCCCACCCTTGGGATAATGTTTATCTTCTTACAGTGTGAGCATTTCAGAGATGGGCCTATCTCTGTGTTTGTAAAGAATCTGGTACAATTAGACATCATTCCTCCCCATGGTGGGGGAGGTGCTACAAAATATCAAATAGCTAATAAAACAATATATCAAATGGGACTACTAAGAAGATATTGGCTTACGAACCAAGCCATGCCTAATATTTACTTTGAGGGGCAAGAAATCAATGTTCTTTGATACACAAAGTCAATACATGTATCATTACATATAAAAATTATATTACAGCTATGTTAAGGTTGCAAAATCAAGCACTCAAATTAAGAAATGCCAGAATTCAAGCTGTTTGTGCAACTTTACTTCAACTTCCTTGTGTGTATACACCACAAACGTCTTTAATTACATGATCACATACTATTTTCCTGCCCCTATCCTCCTTTGCTCCAAGTCTCCCCAGTTCCACTCCATCAGGTCCACATCCCAGTCCCTGCCCTTCCATCCCCTCCCCGGCTCCTCATCCCAGTCTTGCCCAGCTACTTGCCTGCTGCCCCCATCTCTAACCAGGCTGGCTCCTCACAACCTGCCTTTCCATCAGACTGCCTTCTCCTCCATGCTGTTTAGGCACCAGCCAGTAAGACATTGAAAGCACAGGAGACAGTCTCTCTCCGCTCTCAGTTCCTGTATCCAGTGCCACAGTGGCTTCCAGGAGCAATTGCATGGATAGTCCTGGTCAGCCCCTGAAGCCTGGGGATGGGGCATACTCAGCCCAGATGGAATCTTCAAAGAATTTCTAAAAATTCTAAAGAGCTTGTGTGAACTGAGATTTTCAGAGGCTCATAATTAGGTCAAATTTGAATGAATTTTCACAGGGACAGCAAAAGGCATATCCCTGACAGCAGGGCAACACCATTATCCAATTTCAAGTCCTTTCTCTAAAGCATGAAGACACTAGAACCTCTCAATGAAAGAACTGTAAGAATTCTTTTAAAACATAGTCAAAACAACATGCTTTTCCTTAACCTCATTCTGAGAACAGATGCATTTTTTTTTATAAAACTTAAAAAAAAAAAAAAACCAACAGCCTGAAGCTGACACATATTCATAGTTTTTGTGGCCACTGATCTCTTGTGTAACACAGGCCATAAAAATGTCACTCAGTTATCCCTGTTTTGAGCCCAAGCACTCGTGTTTGAGACTAAAGCATATCTTCCAGAAAGGCATCCATTCTTGATAAGAAGACATCAAGAGCGGAAGAATCCAGCACATCTTTTGGTAGATTGACTATTTGAACAATCACCCTCACAGAGGAAAAATTGTGCCTATTTTCTAATTTGAATTTGTCTGGCTTCTGCTTTAAGGCCATTGGTACTTGTTATGACTTTCTCCATTAGATTAAAGATCCCTTAGTAGCCAGCGTTTTCTCTCCGTGGAAGTATGATACACTGTAATCAAGTCATCTCTCAGTCATAGCCAGTTCTAGGGAGTATGGGCACAGCTGTCACCCTGAGCACCAACTTCCATGGGGCACTGAACTGCAGTTGGCTGGCCTTTTTTTTTTTTTTTCTTGGAGGAGGAGGAGGAGGGCAAAAACATTTATGCTCCTGCTCTCAATCTTCTTTTTAATAAACTAAACAGATGGAGCTCTTTGGCATCTCATTGCAAGGCATTTTCTCCAACCCTCAAATATTTTTCAGGCTCTTTTCTGCACCATCTCCAATTTTTCAACATCTTTTACAATGTAGGCACCAGAACTGGATGCAGTATCCCAGTACGGGTTTCACCTCGCATGGAAAATTTCAGTCCAAATGGTTAGTCTGGCAAAATTACAAGCAACTGTAAACATGGAAAGTGTCCTGTAACCTGAATTAAAGGCATCACTACATGTGCTGCCTATAAATTACATACTTTCTAAAGGTTTTCATCATAAATGTTTGTGGATAAGTATGAAAATATTTTAAAGGTCCTTTTTTGAAGCCAATCTTTGAAACTTGTTACACATAAAAAAAAAATCTTGGCTCTGAAAAGAAAAATTCACATGATGAGACAGGAAGTTTGTCTTCTTTATTTCCCTGAAGCAATGCTGAACCAGACTGCTAGCACATGTGAATTTTTGAGATTAGCTCATTACAGATTAATAATAGTTTTGTGTTGTTTTTTATTTAGGCCGCTAACTTCTTCCAGAGATTCACATATCCTACCCGACGAGCCGACAAGAAATATATATACCTCATAACTGGCCAAATCTTAGGATGATATGAGTCCAGTGCAGTTAGATTGTTCTTATGCTTTACTTGGTAGCTACACCCAAAATAACTCTGCTACTGAACTGTATTATCTATTATGGTTAAGAAGAGCAAATAATTTTATTGGAAGATTAGATTTTTGTGATTTGAGATAGCCATAGATTTTCTATGTAGTATTAACAACAGATACCCTTCTAATCAAACCTAAATTTATACAAAGAATGTCATGGGAAACATTTTTCATCACCCTGAAAGAATTGATAAAAATTAATCAAATTTACTTGTATTTTCACTTTCCTGATTATCCAAGTGCCTTTTTCCTAGGACACTAATTTAATTCATATACAAAGGAAATTAAACTTCAAAACACAGTTGAGTGCTGTCTAAATTAAAACAAGACAATGGAATTATTTTTTCCATTGTGACAGGATATACTTTTTTGTTTGAGTAAGATCTGTTATCCCCAGTGAAATATTAACATAAAAAAAAAGGCTTCCAGTGAGTTCTTCAGTTTGCACAGTTCTGACTTGGGGGTTTTAAACTTGCACAAATGAGATCTTTACTAAAGTTAAGACTCTTTTTTTCCTGCATGTCTTAAGTTTTTTCTTCTTTATGTAATAAGTGCTTAGGGACCCCACTTCAACAGATGATTAAATAAATAATTTGCCTCAGGAAAAATTGAGAGAGATCACTAGAAGTATTTAAGAACAGATATACATCAGGAGAAACAAAGTAAATTAAAATTGTGCTGCAGGCAAAATTGTTTGGATTAGATGATCCAAGCGGTCTTTTCCAGCCTATCATCTATGATCCTATGAAAAGGTGTGTGTGTTTTTTAAAGTTATGTACAACCTGAGGAGACAAGCATTCAATACTATAAAAGAAAATGTACTTAATCAATGAGAGCAAAGCTTTATCATACACCTTATTATTTGTATTTTCTTAGCTCTTTAGTGTATAACAACAATTCGTTGTTTCACAATGTTCTATTTTATTAACTTATGTAGTGCCCATTTTTTCCACATTTGAGTTTTGTGATATAAAATGTCAGAAATAGTCAAAGAAACATAATGCTACCTACAATGGGCAGCACCTTGATCACCAACAATATAGCAATAAAGAACCCATCAAACACTAAGAACCATACTGAGGGGTTACTCACCATGTAGTAACTTGTGTTCTTTGTGATGTATTGTCCCTATGTATAGTGCCCTTCAGGTTGCACATGTTTCATGCACTTACAACTGGAGATTTTTCCCTAGCAGTGTCTGTATGGTCCAAGCATGTGCTACCACTGTGCTTGGGCTCTATGCTGAGGAAAAAAAGGGGGCTCCTGTCTCAATCACTAGTTCCCAGTAAGGGAAAACCAGGCAGTGGGGAAGGAGGGTGGATAGTACACTACACATAGGAACAAGTTCCTATAAGGTAACTCCTCCTTCGTCCTCAAGCAATTGTCCCTCTATATAGTGCATGTCAGGTGATTCACAAACAGTGTCTTTATCAGGAAGCGGAGGAACTGGAATACTATGATACAACAGACTGCAGAGCTAACCTGCCCAGAGAGGCTCCAGAAGCATCAGTGCATAGCTTTCAGCAAAAAGGTGAGCAGAATTCCAAACTACTGATACCGGTGGAGCAACAATAGGAACATCTCTAAGGGCTGGTCTACACTGGGCGGGGGGGTCGATGGAAGATACGTAACTTCAGTTACAAGAATAGCATAGCTGAAGTCGACATATCTTATTTCGACTTACCTCCCGTCCTCACAGCGCGGGATCGAGAGCTGCGGCTCCTCCTTCGACTCTACTTTTGCCTCTTGCCCTGGTGGAGTTCTGGAGTCGACGGGGAGCGCAGCAGGGATCGATTTATCACGTCTAGACGAAACGTGATAAATCAATTCCCGATAGATCGATCGCTATCCGCCAGTGCGGCAGGTAGTATGGACGTACCCTAAGGGAAGCTACCAAAACTGCCTGAAACAGGGATGGCAGGTTTGTATAATTTTTGGTGGTGTCCAGAATGGGTCCAAGTCCACCCCACACACACACACATACACACACCTGCCTAAGGCTCCGGGACAGAGTTTGGGTGCAGGAGGAGATTTGGGGTGCAGGAGAGGTGCAGGCTCTGGGCTGAGACGGGGTTTATGGTACAGGAGGGGGTTTGGGCTGCTGGATGTGGGAGGAGGTGTTGGTGTGGACTCTGGGAGGGAGTTTGGGTGCAGGAGGGGTGAGGGTTCTGGGAGGGGGTTTGGATGCTGGGTGCAGGCTCTGGGGTGCAGGAGTGGGTGAGGGGCATGGGTCTGGGCCAGAGATGAGGAGTTTCAGTTTCAACAAGCAGGCTGCCCTGGGGCTGGGAGCCAGAGAGGAGGTCTCCCCCCAGCCCTCTCTCTCCCGGCAGCAGCAAGCTCCGGGGGAGGATGGCCCCTCCCCGGCTCTTCCAGCACAACACTCACCCAAGCTCCCCAAGTTGCTGCTCAGGATGTACAGCCAAGATAAGTCCCTCACATCAGAGTTGATTTGGAGTCGCCTGCCGGAGGAGGGGTGGAGGCTGCCATGAGCCTCTTCCCCTACTCCCTCCACAGGCACAGCATCCACCTCAGCCTGCCCCCAGTGCCACTGCCTTGTAGCCAGTTGTGGCAGCAGCTGGCAAGGGAGCACAGCGATGAGCTGCAGGGGGCAGACATCTGCTGCCCAGGACAGGCAGGGCCACTCAGGGGACGTGTGCGGGGGTGGCAGGTGAGACTGGGGGGTGAGACCCAGCCCCAAACATTATTGGAGCCATACCCCCTGCACCCTGAATTTGCTGGAACCCAGACACCACAGGTCCATATAACTTGCTGCCCCTGGCCTGAACTCTAGTTGAACAAGTTCTTAACCTTGTGGAACACCCTATAGGGGAAGTCAGCCAGAAGCACCCCTATCTCCCTGACTCTTCTGGCTGACATGATAAAAACCAGAAATGCTCCCTTCACAGAAATATGTAGCAGGGAACAGGATTCCAGGGTCTTGGTGAGGGTGATTAAAAAAGATGCAATCTCCAGGGTAATACCAATGTTGCCAAAAGATGGAAGATGCAGATCAAACCCTTCAGGGAGTGGGCAGTGACTGGATGGGAGAATACAGAGTAGGCATCTGCAGGAGGATTAAATGGGCTCATTGCCAACAGGTATACTCTGAAGAAGCTGACAGATAACCCTGGGAATTTTGAGGACAAGAGGTACTTCAGTATGTCTGGGATCTTAGCTTGAAAGGGGAAATTCCTGGTTGGTTACACCTAAACATAAATCTTTTCCACTTTTGTTTATAACATTTGCTGGCAGAATCCTTCCTATTGCTGCTCAGGATGGCCTGGACATCAGACAAACAGGCCATCTCCAGCTCTGACATCCATCCAAATACCACAATCCCAGATGAAACATGACTGGTTTGGGATGGCAAGTCTATCCTTTGTCCTAGGTTAGTAGTTGATGTATCACAGGAAGAAGGAGAGGAGATTGGGCAAATACACGCAGGAGGATTGGGTACCAGAATTGTCAGGCCCACACTGGTGCTATAAGGATGGTGCTAGCTGGCCTGTCTGTTTTTCCTCAACTCTTGAGTTAAGAGGAGAATGTGGATGGGATGTGTACCACAAGGCTCCCAAACATTGTATGAGAAACATGTCACCTAGAGACCCTGGCCTGCAGCCCCCTCTGGAGCAAAACTCCTTGCAGTTGTTGTTCACATGAGACTCAACGAGATCCATGTATGGGAGACCCCACACCCGAAACACCTCACAATCAGGTTATGCAACTCCGACTTGTGTTCTGTGAAGAAGAGTCTGATCAGAGAATCCACTAGAATGTTGTGGATCCCTGGCATGTGGATACCAGTTAGTGTAATTAGCATGAGAATGTACCTGATCCAGAGAGTGATGATCTCCATGAAGAACTGTGAAGCTCATGCTCCTCGTCTGTTAATATAATAAACTGCCATCATGATGTCTAACAACACCTGAATTGTCTGGCTGCAGATGCAAGGGAGGAATTGATTGCAGGCTAATCTGACTGCTCTCAGCTCTAACAGATTGATGTGAAGCATAACTGTTAGGATATAGATATTCAGGCCTGTCTGCAAAGGCCTATACTTTAAGAATTTAGGTGTATTCTTATCATTTAGCTAGTTATAGAGGTATAAAAGAAAGAATCAAGATCACCGTCTGTGTAATGGCCTTCTCTTACTGTGACAGGCTAAGGCCTTCAGCCAAGATGTAGTTAGACAGCCATAAGCTGGGAAGTATATGTCACATCCTCACATTCCAAACTAGTCACATTGAAATAAGGTGCTATTGGGCTATTAGGAATACAATCCTGCCCTGATATTCCTATCACCTCCAGAGAAAGGGAAGAGCCTAGAAGATGTAAAAGGAAACTTAGGCCATGTCTACATCTAAAATTTTGCAGCGCTGGTTGTTACAGCTGTATTAGTACAGCTGTATAGGGCCAGCGCTGCAGAGTGGCCACACTTACAGCAACCAGCGCTGCAAGTGGTGTTAGATGTGGCCACACTGCAGCGCTGTTGGGCGGCTTCAAGGGGTTTTGGGGAAGGCGAGAGCAAACCGGGGAAGGAGACCAGCTTCGCCGCGGTTTGCTCTCGCGTTCCGCGAACCACCCTGCAAACCGCAGGGAAGGAGACCTCCTTGCTCGGGGGTTCGGCGAACGCGAGAGCAAACCGGGGAAGGAGACCAGCTTCGCCGCGGTTTGCTCTCGCGTTCCCCGAACAAGCAGGTCTCCTTCCCTGCGGTTTGCAGGGTGGTTCGCGGAACGCGAGAGCAAACCGCGGCGAAGCTGGTCTCCTTCCCCGGTTTGCTCTCGCGTTCGCCGAACCCCGAGCAAGCAGGTCTCCTTCCCTGCGGTTTGCTGGGTGGTTCCGGGAACGCGAGAGCAAACCGCGGCGAAGCTGGTCTCCTTCCCCGGTTTGCTCTCGCCTTCCCGGAACCACCCAGCAAACCTCAGGGAAGGAGACCTGCTTGCTCGGGGTTCGGGGAACGCGAGAGCAAGCCGGGGAAGGAGACCAGCTTCGCCGCGGTTTGCTCTCGCGTTCCGCGAACCACCCTGCAAACCGCAGGGAAGGAGACCTGCTTGTTCGGGGAACGCGAGAGCAAACCGCGGCGAAGCTGGTCTCCTTCCCCGGTTTGCTCTCGCCTTCCCGGAACCACCCAGCAAACCTCAGGGAAGGAGACCTGCTTGCTCGGGGTTCGGGGAATGCGAGAGCAAGCCGGGGAAGGAGACCAGCTTGATTACCAGAGGCTTCCTCAGGTATGCTGGGATACCTGCTTATTCCACGGAGGTCAAGAAAAGCGCTGGTAAGTGACTATACTTGATTACCAGTGCTGGATCACCAGCGCTGGATCCTCTACACCCGAGACAAAACGGGAGTACGGCCAGCGCTGCAAACAGGGAGTTGCAGCGCTGGTGGTGCCCTGCAGATGTGTACACCTCCTAAGTTGCAGCGCTGTAACTCCCTCACCAGCGCTGCAACTTTCTGATGTAGACAAGCCCTTAGTTTAATGGCATCTGGTCTGGCAAGAACTCACTTATCAATAGACAAAGCTGGAAAACACTTATGTCTGTATAGATGTAGTTGTGAAATCCTCACTTCTGTATTGTTTTGTATGTTTATTTGCATGGTTTCTGTCTGCTGTATAATTAATTTTGTTGGGTGTAAACCAATGAAGGTGGTGGAATATAATCGGTTAAATAACCATGTTACAGTATGGTAGGATTGGTTAGTTAAATTTCAGTAAAATGATTGGTTAAGGAATAGCTAAGCAAAACTCAGGTTTTACTATATAGTCTACAGTCAATCAGGAAGTAAGGCGGGGGAAATGAGAACAGGGACTGGGGGAATTGGGATCATGTTTTGCTGAAGGGGGAAATGGGAACAGGGGATGGGAACAGGAACAGGGACACAGGCAAGGCTCTGTGGTGTCAGAGCTGGGAAGGGGGACACTAAGGAAGGAAACTGGAATCATGCTTGCTGGAAGTTCACCCCAATAAACATCGAATTGTTTGCGCCTTTGGACTTTGAGTATTGTTGCTCTCTGTTCATGCGAGAAGGACCAGGGAAGTGAGAGGATGAAGGAATAAGCCCCCTAAAAATAACCTTGTGAAGGGACCACTTCCCCTGTCCCTCCATGTGTGGTCACAGTCTTTGTTGGAAGTGGGGGGTTTGAGTGGTACCTCCACTGAGTAAGAGAGGCTAAGCTTCTTTGGGGAACTGTGACTAGCAGGTCGAGACTGCACTTGCCCAAAATGCCTGCAACCAGGTTTGTAGATATTTGAGGTAAAGCCTCACAAATGAGTGTAGGTCTATTCAAAGCAAGGCGTGAAACGGAGCATGAATTTACAGTAGCTTTGTCAATATGTAAAAGACGTAGCTAGTAGAAAAGAGATAGCAGAATAGTAAGCAATGAGCGATAGCTTACAGGTATGGCCTAGCAGGTAGTGCAGCATGTGAAGAGCTCATGATCTAGATGGGAATGGGCTACAAAAATTAGGAAACCAATCGTAAAGCATGTGCTATGAGGTATTAACCAATAGTATTAAGTGTAAGTGTGTAATAAGCTGATTCATGACTATGTACATTGGATGTGTGGATGTGTGGTATGCCCTGGACTCATCTCTCCACAGATCAACTCAAGTGTAGTTTGATTGTATGCCATTAAAGAAACCTCAGTGATGAGTACAGAGTTCAACTGATTTCTTGGATATGAGAGAACTGGATGAAGTGTTCTCCAAGAATTGGGCAAGATGTTCTGGATAAACCAAGTGGAAAAGGTCTCAGAGGGAATCGCAGCCATGGTTCCCATAAGTACTCATGGCCATATGGCTCAACAGTACCAGGCAGGATCATACAGACATTCTGGGGCTCAAATGTATTCACTGAATGAGTCCAGTGATAGAGAGGAAGCTGTCCTCTGGCTGTAACAAACCTTGCCCTAATGAATTCTATGGATTGTGAGGGTCCCTGGTTAGACTTCTTCAGGTTCACCTGGAGGCCTAAACTCTTGAACAGAAGCAGAAGCATTGTGCTTGCCTCCCATTGTTTCCTGGTAAGATTATCCTTGCAGAAGCCAGTTTTCTAAGGAAGGGTAAACTTGCCCCTTGCTGATAAAGTCAGCAGGTACCACTAACAGTACACTGATAAATACTCTTGGTGCCATTGAGAACCCAAAGGGAAGAGTTGTATATTGGCAGTGCAGTTGACCAGCCACAAATCTCAGGAATCTCCTGTGTGCCAGATGAATGTCTATATGAAAGCAGGCCGCTTTGAGATCGAGGACCGTGAATCAGTTGTCTGAATCTAGTAATGAGATATTAGACTACAGGATTACCTTTCAAAACTTTAGGCAGCAGATGAACTTGCTCAGTTCTCTGAAGTCCAGAATGGATATCTATCCCCTGTCTTCTTGAGGATGAAGAAGTACCTTGAGTAGAACTCATTTCCCCTTGAGGTAGAGGTACCAGATCTACTGCCCCCAGTTTGAGGAGTCACTCTACCTCCTGCAGGAGGATGCTCTCATGAGAGGGCTCCCCAAAAGAAGATGGGTAAAGAGGTTAGGGAGGAAGAGAACTGGATGGTGTATCCCAAAGAAACAACCTCTAGTACCCATCTGTCGGTTATGATTTCTGCCCAGGCAGGCAGATAATGAGAAAGTTGGCCTCCACCGGCAAGGGAAAGACCAGAGGAGTTGGGCAGATCTGGAGAGACAGTTGGTGCACCGTTCTTAAAGGTCCTGTCAAAAACACCAGTCCCAAGGGTAGTGGTGTTTGGGAGGTGGAAGACAGTTTACCATGGGCACCTTTTCCATGTGTCCTCTTGCACGGTGGTTCATACTGTTGCTGGTGATAAAATGGAGTTGGGGTGGCCATCTGAGCTGTGGCTTATGGGAATAATATGCAACCTTGCCTTACATCAATAACAATCTGAAACCTTTCCATGTCACCACTCTCTGTCCTGATGCAGCATGCAGACTCGTCATACAAAGCTTTTAGCAACTTAATCTCTGCTGAAATTCCATAGCTTCTCAAGATCTTCCAGAGGGCTTCTAGGTGGACATTATCAAACACTTTCATAAAATCAAAGAACTCTACGCCTTTCTCAATAAGTCTTCTCAAGGTGAAAATCTGGTCTGAATACAACCTAATGAATCAAAATCCTGAGTACTTTATCAACATCAGTTTTCAGCCTATTCAAAATAATACTGCAAAACACTTTTCCAGGTACAGATATGAGTATCATCACTCTCCAGTTTTCAAAAATAAACTAGTCCTCTTTTTTAGGAAATTTGTAGATCACACCTCTTCTCCAATCTTTAGGAAGGATATTCTTTCCCCAAAGCATTCTGTAAGCCTGCATATGTATCACTTCCTTTCCAGTTTCCAGTTTCCAGCATGTATCTTATCATAACCACTCTTCAGGTGGTTTATGGCCTCAGTTACTTTCTCAAAGACAAATTAGTGATATAGTTATGTCTACTATTTCTTCCCATCTCAGTGTGTGTTAGTGGTTTTAGCTGGTTGAGCACAACCTGGAAACATTCCATCCAATTGGCTTCCGTCTTTCCTCTCTGATTAAAATTATACCATCTTGAGTTGTCATAACTCCTCAACCATTTGAGAATTATTATATCAGTTGTTTATATACTAGCAGAAGCTTTTTAGAATTCCCTCCCTTGTATGTCTTTTCAGCTTCTCTTGCTTTACTTCCATTTATTCTCTTACCTATCTCTACTGGGCAGTTTTGTTAAATTCTCTTCTTTAATTCTTTCTTCTCTTCAATGAGCCTCCATATATTTAGTTACAGCTATTCTTTCTTAGACCTTCTCATCCCCGCTGTAGTAATGGCTGCATCTACACTTGCTTCTTTGAAAAACTGCCATTGTTCTTCTATGTCCTCCATCAGTGACGTCAGATCTTCAGATTCTATCAATAAGTTGCAACTTAAAATGTGCCTTCACAGCTGGATCTAATAACTTTCTAGCATCATGCATACCCTCTGCATTGCCTGGTGTTAGCTTCTTTATTTTTATTTTGATTGTCTCAATAACAAGATGGTCATTTCCATCTGCACTCATTTAAACCCTGGCATTGAACAGTGATCTTCTCCAGCACCTATTAATGATCAAGCTGTTTCTGGGTGAAGCCATCATTTGATCTCTATGTCAGTATAGGTCTTTCCTTGTGTGGAAACAGCATACCCCCAATACAGCATTCAACAAGGCAGTTATACTGGATGGTAATCCCACGGGTCTTCCAAAGCCTAATACTGTCACTAAAGGATCTCATAGCCCCTCAGTACTGGGCCCCAGCGGGAAGGGTACAAATGAGTATAGGGGTAATATTCCTTCATACAGGAGTAGTTAGAAATGCTGGAAACTCCCAATGTGCTTGTCCAGGCTCCACCCACTCAAGCAGTGCCTCAGGGTATAGTCCAGAACCAGGTGTCCATCGTAGTCCTCTTCTGACTCTGAGGAGTAGATCACAGAGAGGGAGTCCTTAATACCAAAGGAAGCGGTGGTGACCTGCCTCTACTTGTTGACGGTAACAGAGACAGTCTGGCTTGACCTCTACTTGTGGATGAGGATGGGTATCATAATGAAATAGTATCAACTGAAGTTCTGGGGCTGAGCTTTGCAGTCTGGAGTGGAGAGATGACTCCAGTTCTGGGAGTAGTAGAAGGTCTTTCAGAGTGGAGTTGTGAGCCATAGCTGATGGAGTCATTTTCATAACTCGGGTCGTTGAAGTAGAGGGTGCCAGATCTAGCAGTACCAACTAGGATTTTGGTGTCAAAGAAGCAGTCCCATTACCAGAGTGTGCTGCAGTTTTCCCTTTTGAAATCTTGATTTGGTGCTTCTTAATGCCAGATGGTCCCATTCCAGAGCACAAGATTCCTGATGACTTGGTTTGGAACTTTCCTTCACACCTGGAAGGCTGCCATTCTTTCTTCCTCATACAGTCATTTACAGACTTGAAATGGGATTGAGAACATTTCCTTACAACCAATTAGGGCCTCATTCTACAAGTCTTCCACATCCAAACCTCCCACTGACTTCAAATAAATTTTTGCACATGAAGCAGCTGCAGGACTGGGACTTAATGTCTCTATTCAAAATTACTTATCATCTCTTTTTTTTCATGCAATTTTTCTGCTAGAGAAGAGAGAGCAAGACAAGTGTATTCACTACACACCTCCACTGAAACAGAATTTCTGAAATATCTATCCATACGCAGCTGTTTGGCATACACCATGCTTGAGAGATTTCAGCATAGGCAAGCATCTTTCCTTTCTTTTGAGTACAGAAGGCAGGTAAGTGAGGCTAACAAGGACTATTTTCTAGTTCACCAATTAATTCAAAGCAAAGTTCAATAGTATATAGCTCAAAGGAACAGAACAGGATATTTTTCTAGCCTATTGTAAGAGAATGTCAACAAAATTCTGCACTTACTTATGGTTCTAAGGGAGTGTATGCCTCCAAATTTTCCTCTCTTGGTACCATTGTGATAATTGATAATTTTTTAAATGCCAAGCTAAAATTTCACACACAAGGTGCAAAATGACTGGGGTACTGGTTATTAAAAATGTAGATACCACTGCCATAAGCATCTTAAAATATTATACATGAGACATATGGGAAAGAAAATGATACACAGTACAAAATAAATTAAAATGGATGATTTTAGATAAAGCACTAAACAGAGTTATTCTAAAACACTGGATTATTAAAAGGAAAGAAACAATTTACCCAGGATTTATCCTTTACTATGTCATTGGCTTGGTAGACTCTAAAAATACATGTGGCAATACAATTTTGATTCATGACCACCATAAGAGGCATAGTTTGTACAAGTAAAAAATAACAGTGGAAGAAAAATGCCTACCAGTGTTGAAAAGAAGCATGTTTCTGTAAAGTTCAGAGGTCATATTCAACCATGGAGTCACAGCAGGGATTAATTTGATCCTAGAATCCTAGCTAGAATTGATTCCACTTGAATGCAAAAATCCCATCAGCTAAAAGGTGTTTCTTGAAAAAGCCTGCAGTAGTGTCAGATAATTACAGCCCTTAGGGGCTATTCCTGCAGTCCTTTCACACATATCACCTCCATTGACACTACTGAAGGACTACAAGATAAAAATCATCTTGTCCTTAAAATAATTAGAATTTTGACTGGATTCCTGTATCCACTTGAAATGAACTCTGGCTACCCAGACACAGAAAACGTGTTCAAGCACAGTTCATTCTTGTAAAAAGATTAACCCCCAAGATGCTGCCAGGATAAGTGTCGGCTTGGATCTGCTGTGCATGTGTCTAAAGTGGAAGTTAGGCCTGTCCAGTGTCTAGTCTGATTTGTGCACTCAAAGGCTTTTCAGAAAAATATTTTCCTTCATGAATCAACATTTTTTACTTTATCACAACAGTCTTCTCCCTTCTCCTTTTTCTCTGTCCCTTTACGATGTGACTAGATACCATCTATATCTCTGTGTTTCCATAAATGTATACATGAATTCCAAACCTGAGGTCCTCAATTGACATGAAAATCTCTATGTAAACTTAGTGACAGTCTTAAGAAGCTAATCATACAGGTTTACATTGCAGGTTGAAAAGAAAAAGCACATCCAACTGTTGTGTAAAATTGTTAGGGACACTGGTAAAAAAAAAATCACATAATTGCAAACAAGAATTACAATTTTTAAACTGCTAAAAATCAGTCAGCTGAGGCCAAATTGTAGCATTTAGCCACTGGCCTGAGTAAGAGCACTGCAGAGTTTAGGGAGACATTGTACCACCAGTATCAGAGGGGTAGCCGTGTTAGTCTGGATCTGTAAAAGCAGCAAAGAATCCTGTGGCATCTTATAGACTAACAGACGTTTTGGAGCATGAGCTTTCATGAGTGAATACCCACTTCGTCAGATGCAGGATCACCAGCTGTCTCTGATCTGCTTGATACAAGGCAGACTGTAGGTTGCACCATCTTTTAGAAGTGCATCCAGCCTCATCTGAGATGATGTGGAAGGAGGGCAGGGCCATATACCCCTTTTGTGTCAAGAGGAACCACAAGAAGAACAGTCTCTAAGTTCCTCCAAACAGAGAGACTCTAAAAGTGTTTAGCTCTAATGCAGGCCAGACAAGGTGGGAAAAGGTTTCTGTCATCTCCATGCCTCATACTCTCTGCTTCCTTGGAAGAGCCAGGCACAATCTGACCTTGAATTCATATGCATATTGTTACTGATCAAGTGTTTCAGAAAGCTAGATTCCAAGGTGTATTTAAACGTGTGTACTAGAAAACATTCAGATAACAAAATGGTAGTTTTTAAAAAAAAGTGGCAAGCAGGTGGCATTTGCATAGCATGTCTCTTGACTCTAGAGACAGAAACCAAAGTTTCTAGAAATTGACATATTATTATTTCTATTACCATAGTGCCTAGGAGTCCTAGTCATGGACAGGAATACACTCTGCTAACTGCTGTACAAACTGAACAAATACAGTCCATCTTATTGCCTTGCAGTTGGATTATGCCATAAGAATTTGGTTCACTAATAGGGTTAGTTTTTTAAAGCTTCTGCATGAGGTTTCACTAGCTAAGTGGAGTGAATATGCATCTCTCTGCCCACTGTAATTTAATTGTAATAGCTGAAACAGTACAACATGTCCCTTTCTCCCCGCAAATAAGACTGAAGAGTGGAGTATCTGGTACATCCGACGAAGTGGGTATTCACCCATGAAAGCTCATGCTCCAAAACGTCTGTTGGTCTATAAGGTGCCACAGGATTCTTTGCTGCTGGTACATCTGAGTACAAACATGAATAAAACCTTACCGGTGGTCCAGGAGGTCCAAGTGGTCCTTTGCTAAATTCGGAACAGGAGCAAGAATGAGGAAGAGATGGGCAACTTTCCTCATCTCTCTGAGGAGAAAGCAAAATAGTAAGTCTGTATTCAAAATATAAATTCAACAGCTGAGAATTTATAGATCAAGACAACAAATATTGAAAGGAAAATTCAAAAGCTCCTAAATAATTTAGGAGCATAAGACCCATTAACTTTCAATGGGACTCTTTTCCAAAGACAATTAGGTCCTTTTGAAAATCCCACCTATCGATTTCATGAGAAAAATTGCAAAAATATTTGGTTGTGATGTAAGAAAAAAAAAGTACAATGGTAGTTTAAAAAAAGGATTCTTACCAAGGCAGGAAGTTCACAGCATTTGTCTCTATTGGCCCAGGAGGTGGTACAAACAATGTCAAACATCTGTAACTGGAACTGTTTGAAAAAAGGAATAAAGTGCAATGTGTCCATTAGAAGTTCAGTGAAAAAGGGAGCCATTGCAAAGGGGGGCCATTGATCAGGGCATGCAGGAGACTGATGACAGAGACACGTGAATAGATTTAAAGCAGCAGGTCACAAATATGTCAACTTTAATATAAAGATGGGGGGAAGGGAGTGGGGTTGACCACCCTGTCCAAAATACCAGGCTTTAAGGGTTGAATGGGACCATGCCTACTCCTTCTACTGAATTCCCAATTTAGCCCCTTGCTGCATCCCACCACCCTCCCGCCTCAAGGGGGAATGGGACTACAATCAAGGGGGAGCTCTGTCTGTGAAAAATAAACACTTCCTCTTATCTCACAGGTCATGTGCTCAGATTTTCTCTGGAACCTGTTCCCCTGAAGCCTTTTACTTGCACTGGACACCCACCACAAGTTGTGACAATCTTTAGTGACATTTATTACCACTTCCAGTTTTATTTTATTTTTTAAATTAACTCTTTTCAATGCTTATTATCCCCAGCTACCAGGGCTCGGGATACCATGAGGAAAGCAAAAACAACAAAACACAACACCAGACATCTTGCCAAATGCACTCAGAGGGAAAAATTCCTTCCTGACCCACTAAAATGATTGAGTTAGACCAGGTATCAGCAACCTTTGGCATGCGGCCTGTCAGGGAAATCCGCTGGCGGGCCAGGATTGTTTATTTACCTTCAGTGTCCGCAGGTTCAGCCGATCGCAGCTCCCACTGGCCGTGGTTCACCATTCCAGGCCAATGGGGACTGCTGGAAGTGGCACGGGCTGAGGGATGTGCTGGCCGTCGCTTCCTGCAGCCCGCATTGGCCTGGAACAGGGGACTGCAGCCAGTGGGAGCTGTGATCGGCCAAACATGCGGACGCTGCAGGTAAGCAAACCATCCCAGCCCTCTAGCAGATTTCTCTGATGGGCCGTGTGCCAAAGGTTGCTGATCCCTTGGTTAGACCTACAGCAAGCTTAGAAACCAAGCTCTGATGGCTACCCTATCTATACGGCAAAAGAGGTGGGGCTACTTTCAGAATCAAGAATGGCTGATGTGTGTCTAGCACTTAACACGAGAGAGTGGGTTTGGTGGAGCCATTTGGCTTCTTTACCTCCCCAAATTGGCTAATGGGGACTAAAGGAGGTGGAACTTTGTTCCACTTTCCCCAGCTCAAGCCCCACTCTACAGTGTTCTGGGTGGGGAGACAGGAAAAAAAAGAAAGGGAACCTGGTAACAGAGAGCACCCTGCCCTCCAACCAGAACCCCAGAGAGTGGCCATTTCCCTGCCAGCCCAATCAAACACCTCACCCCTCTGGCTAAGTCGGGAAGAGTCAATCTTAAATGGGCTTGCACACCAGGATATAATGCAGGAGTTTGCCAGGGTGGCTCTTCTCAATACAATACATTTTAAGTTGGTACAGAAAATGCTGATTTATTACAGAAGTCATTGACTGTATAGAATGACAAATATATATAACAGAAAGTAAATGAACTGAGAAACAAGCCGAAAAAAAGAATGGAGTTCAGAAACTTCACACTGTGTCACCAAAGATGATTCAGCATATAGACTGACAAATAATATTTGTCATAAAAATTGCGATCCTTGTCCAGATACAATGGTCTAAAATTGACTGTTCCTTTCACTACTCACTAAGGGCCCAGTTCTGTGGGCATTTGCCCATATGGGTGTCTTTGTTCACCTGATTGGTCCTACTGATCTCACTTGGCTGGTAGCTCATGTGCATTTCTCTTAGCAGACATTCATAGGAATAGCCCCATGGACTTCAACAAAAGTACTCACTTCAGTAAAGATAAGTGTGTCTGTAATCATTTGATAGACCAGGACCTAAGTTTTAAAATTGAAATACTTTTATATGTAACAGAAATCTCCATGCTACTGCTACCATATTAATTTCAATCAGACATGTTATTTAAAGGTTCCACTGACATTGTTTCAATGCCAGTATGGATTGGGTCAAACTATGATTTCTTTGTGAATGGAAAGATTTACTTAAAACTAAATCATGCCTAAGGGTACTAAAATTAACTCTGTGTGTGTGAGAGAGATATTGTAATATTAGATTCACACACACACACGTGCGTGCCACTTCTTATATATCACATATTATACACTCTCCACTACATATGCATACACTTACTTTCATTTTCTCCAGATTAAACAATCCATAGATCCACAGTGATAAAATATTTTCTTGTAAAATAAGGAATAAATAGAAACAGTGATCTGAATTGCTTTATTGTGTTCATTTAAATATTGAATGAGTCAATATTCTGATTTTAAAATGTTATGTATGTGGGTTGATTCTTCTGATTCAAGCTAAATTACTTAACAAAGCTTTCTTTGCTGTTAAACATTTATTCATAGCTCTCTTCATTCATAGCATTGTAGCTTCCTGAAGCTCCGATCCTGGAAGCAGAGCCATGCAGACAAAAGAGTCTGCCTGAGCTGAACTCACTGAAGGACTGCAGCCTAAGGTTCTTTTATCAGATAACCCTATTGCAATTATCTTTTTACAATCCATATACACTGACATACAGAGTAAATACAGAAAATACATAGCATATAGCAGTCGCAGGGTGTTGGCGAACAAACAACAGGCTAGGGCCGAAATGAACAGTCCAGTTAATGCAGTCCCACTGGAGGGCTCAATTATATGACAGCTTACAGAGCTCCAGGATACTATACTGAGAGCTGGTCACAGAAATATCAATGAAACCATATTCTGTAGAAATATAATTTTATTTAATGAAAAAGCAGGGGGGAAAGTTCTGACAAGATGTTTTGACATTTTCAGAATGAAAGTTTTGATTTTGTTTTGAATTTTTCAAATTTTATAAAAACAACAAGGAGTCCGGTGGCACCTTAAAGGCTAACAGATTTATTTGGGCATAAGCTTTTGTGGGTTAAAAAAAAAACCTCACTTCATCTGAAAAAGTGAGGGGTTTTTTACCCACAAAAGCTTATGTCCAAATAAATCTGTTAGCCTTTAAGGTGCCACTGGACTCCTTGTTGTTTTTGTGGATACAGACTAACATGGCTACCCCTGGATACTTAAATTTTATATTAGATTGTGAATTATACAATATATTTTTAAAGATGAAATTGGAACAAAACATTTAGATTTTGCTGATACAACGTTTTGATCAACCTGAAACTAAAATGGTTTGGAATTTCCTTTGTAGAGAATTTCAGAACTTTCAGTTTTTGTTCCAATTTAGAATTAAACCAAATTTTGAAATCCTGAAATCCTTTGCAAAACTAACTTATCCACAACTGTAACCAGACATTCTTATTGTTCATGTGTAACACCAACAGACCCTGATCATCAAACGGGATCAAACGGGAGACCTCTGGAGCTTAGTGCATGAGTCTCTACCGCATGAGCTAAAAGCCAGCTCGCTGTTAGCTAAGGCTAGGGTGACCTGATGTCCCGATAAAATCAGGACTGTCCTGATATTTAACCCTTTGTCCAACTCAATGTATGATCGGGAAACCATTTGTCCCAATATTCAGGTAAGGAGATGAGCAGGAGGGAGGCGCCGACTCTATGGGTGCTCCAGGGTTGGAGCACCCACAAGGAAAAATTGCAGCCAAGCTCCCCCCTCCCCTAGTGCTTCCCACTGCCTAACAGCTGTTTGGCAGTGCTTAGCGCTTTCCAAGAGGGAGGAGGGAGGAGCAGAGACATGGTGCACTCAGGGGAAGAGGTGGAAAAGAGGCAGGGCAGGGGTGGGGACTTGGAGGAAGGAGGGTGGATGCTTGGGTGGGAACAGGAGTGGGCGGGCACCCACCTGGCAGAGGGGAAGTCTGCACCGTAGGGGTGGTGGCGGATGGGAGTGTGAAGAGGCAAGTGGCGGGTGGGAGGGAAGCTGAAGAGGTGAGCAAGTGAGAGGCCGGCAGGCGGGCGGGGAGAGGGGTGAGGAAGTGAGCAGTGGGTGGGTGACTGAGGAGGGATGCAGCAAGCCAGCATGGGGCTGGGGATGAGGAAGGGCGTGTGGGGGGGGAGTGAATGGGGAGGGGGACGGGACCTGAGGCAGAGTGAGGACGGAGCCTGGGAGGAGCGAGGGTGGACTGTGGGCAGGCCTGATGGCACCCCAATGTGTCCCAAAATTTTAACGTTGTGATCTGGTCACCCTAGCTAAGGCTGTAGAGCAGACTCAATCTCTTTCTCTCTCTCTTAGTGGTCTCAGGGCCACTAGATGGGACAGAACACCACCCCCAGGAGGTGTGTGGGTTACACATGCAGAAGATTTTACTACAGTAGTTACTGTACTGTTACTGTATCTGTAACATACAGTAAATTAATCTTGGCTCTACTTCAGTAATGCTAACATTTGACTCTGTTGCTTATTTTAATGGTCAGAGCTCCAGAGTGTTTAATAATTTGCTATTTTTTAGGATTTGGCTCAAAATCTTCCAGGGTCAGTTTAGCCTTCCTGATGCTGGATTCTCTTGAATTAATGCCACCATTTCCCTCTTATTGGCAAAGGAAAACAAAAGTATTATTAATTGTTCCATTGGCTATCACGTAAGGAGGGGCTTCAACATTACTAGGCACTTACCTAGCATGCGTTGCCATAGAAACATTTGAGAGTTTCTCCTCACAATACTCTTGTGATGTGGGCAGGGCCGGCGCTTCCATTAGGCGACCCTAGGCGGTCGCTTAGGGTGCCAGGATTCAGGCGGCGGCATTTTGTGCGCTCCCCACAGGGCACACGGGAGCTTTGGTTCCACTCACGTCATGCCGCCAAAGAAGGACCTTCTGCCGACGTGCCGTAGAAAACAGCGGCAGGCAATTGAGCAGCTCAATGACTGCCGCTGTTGCCTGCGGCATTTCGGCGGAGGGTCCTTCTTCGGTGGCACGATGGGAGCAGAACCAGAAGCTCCAGAGCGCCCCGTGGGGAGCACAGAAAATGCTGCCCCCCTAATTCTGCCTAGGGCGCCAGAAACCCTAGCGCTGCTCCTGGATGTGGGGAAGTATTATTATCCTCATTTTACACTGAGGAACTGAGGCAGAGTGAAACAAAGGGCTTGTCTTCACTACCGGGGTAAATCGATCCAAGTTACGTTATTCCAGCTATGTGAATAACATAGCTGGAGTCAACATAGCTTAGGTCAACTTGCTGGGGTATCTTCATCGTGCTGCCTCAACGGGAGATGCTCTCCTGTCGACTTACCTTAATCTTCTTGGAGAGATGGAGTACCGGAGTTGACCAGAGAGTGTGCTGATGTTGATTTAGCAGCAGCAGCATTGAGCTCCCCAGTAATGAGGACAAGCTCTAAGGCTCAGAATTTCAAAGGTATTTAGGTGCCTAACTATCACTAATTTAAACTGAAATGGGACTGAGGTATTTAAATACCTTTGATCTAGATCGAAGTGACTTGCCCAAACTCAGAGTTTTCTGAGTCCCCAGTCCAGTGCCTTTAACCACAAAGCCAACCTTCCTCTCTTAATGGGACTGCTTAGATAACTGCTACTCATCATGAATAAGAGGGTCAGACCTGGACCTTTAAAGACTGGTGATTGGACATTTTCTTGCAGTTGTCTACAGAGGCATATATATACATATGAACACACACATTAGGGACAATATTAATAAGAAAAGGAATTATGTCTTGAGCTGCATGATTACAGTCTTATGTAAGTTGCCATGTTTTCCATATGAACACAGCAAAATTTTTCAGTGAGTGGGTAGCTTGTTGAATGACTTTTCTTTTATAGATTTCCAGATTCCAACAAAAGTCACCATTTCCTTCCCTTTCCCTTTACAAAGACCTCTTTAATTCCAAAATTTTCTGAGTTTGCCTTTGTCTGTTACTACTGGAATGTGGCCACAAAGGTTATTCTGTTTAATGGTCTTTAGAGGCAGGATATTCAGCCATCATCATCCATAAGCCTGAGACCTAAAGACTCTCTTTTTCCCCAAAGAAATCTATTCTTTGAGTAAATATATTTTTTACTGGACTGAGTTTTTAAATACAATCAGAAGTGATACATTTTAAATATGAACCTCAGTCCCATTGAAACCAAGGTCAAGGTCGGGTTCAAGGTCAAGACAGTTCAAAGAGAATGCGCTGAGTTGACTAAACAGCTGATAAGTTGATATACTTCCATGTCCCACAAATTGTCCCCTCCAACAATGAAATGCAACTATAGAAGACATGATGAAATCCTGGCATCACTGAAGCCAATAGTAAACTCATATTGATTCAACAGGGCCAAAACCTCACCCAAAGGGAATGTCCATTTTAGAAGATTTGGACAGATAAAGATAAATCTTAGATATAAATCAATTATTTAAAAAATGGTTCTGTAGCGAGGTGCTGCTGTTCCCCGCCGCCCCAGAGAGGGATGAGCCTCTTTGGACACCAAAGTGGGTGGAGCTAGTGAATCCTGCCCCCGCCCCCCACAGGTCACGGCACAGGACAGGAAGTATAAAAGCCCAACCCCAGACCTCTCTAGAAGAACAGCCGCCAGAGATGCCAGACGCCTGTGGCCTAGCTCCCAGTTGACAGACCCCAGTAATCGGCGGCCGATCCGGAGACTGGCCAGATTGGCCGATGCTGGACGCTGACCAGAGCCTGGAGGAGCTGTGAAGCCTGGCCCTTGCAAGTTACCAAGATGAGCTGCCAAGCCTACCCCTCACCAGTTATCCTGAGGAACCCCTGGTGCTTGACCCCTTAGAGGACACCATCCGGACCCAGGTACCTCTAGAGGGGGAGTTAGGAAGTAGCCCAGGGGCAGCCGACCCTAGTCTGGCTGCAGCACTGCTAGTGCCAATGTCAGTGTGTTGCGGCCAGGATCCCCACTGATGCAGCAGCACGTCTTCTGCTGCTGCTAGGGCCCCAGGCTGGGACGCAGTGGAGTGGGTGGGCCTGTGTCCCGCCCCCACAACTTGTGGGTGGCAGTCTCCCCCTCTCCCAGGCCCTTTGGAGTCAAAAGTCCAGACTCGCTGAATATAACTGTTTGCTCAGCCCATCTGAGGACCTGAGCCCATGACTCACTACTGCCCGCCGACCAGGTGTCAATAACTGCTTTGTTTTGCCTCTACTGCTGCCACGGTGAGAGACTCCCACAGCCAAGCTAATTCCCCGTCACAACTGAAAGTAGTGAGGAGTGTGGTTCCCCACCATGCTGGAGAGGGACAAGCCCCGGCCAAATCCCTCTACAGTCTCCTTCCCCAGGTCATTTAAAAAAAATAATTTGCAATGGAGAAAAGAAGATTAAAAATATATGTAAACATCTGCTCAATTTAAATTGGGATGAGAACCTTCCTAATGGAGTAAAGGAATGCCTGTCCTCTTGCACCTGACATCAGCAGGGACCCATCCCTTCCCCCTGGACAGCAGCAGAGACAATGGGAGATTGCTCAGGGCTCTGGTAGCTGCTCAGCTCTGTGTGGGGGCAGGCACCACAAGGGAAGGGGGAAGTGAGTGGAGGGAAGGCCCTAATCTACTTCTTCTTCAGACTCTGGAAGATCATTTATATTTTTAAATATTTGAATATTTACTATTTTTAAAAGTGTTAGGAATGCCAGGAGAGGCACCCATGGAGACAGTCTGTGTAAAACCAAAGAATTTATGTAAAATCATTGGGAAGCAAGCCTAAGGCCAGACAAATGTTAAAGGACCGCAGGGAATTATACACACAGGGAAGTTCAGAATGATCACTGATAATCATGTTTAAGTGATTTAGGACCCACAAGCCAGGGACGACTTTAGGCAGTGTGGGGCCCAATTTGAACAGTTTCAATGGGGCATCGGCAGGGATGACTTAAAAAAAAAAAAAGAAAACCACATGTAAAAAAACACATGAGGCTTGTACTCCAGCTCTGAGTCTTCAGCGGCACTTCAGCGGTGGGTCCTTCACTTGCTCCAGGTCTTCAGCGGCACGGAAGGACCTGCTGCAGAAGTGCTGCCGAAGACCCGAAGCACAGCCAGGTAAGTAAACATGAAAAAGGCACCTCTAGCCAGGGAAGGGATTCTCACTGGGCGCGGGGCCCGATTCGGGGGGAATTGGTGGAATAGGCCTAAAGCCGGCCCTGCCACAAGCTATGCATATTGTTAACTTGTGTAATGAGGGTTATTTGGGGCATCAACCATCTCTTTCTGTACAGTACTTTGCACAGGGGGATTCACTTCTAAATATGTGTGTGAGCAAAAAATCTAGTTGTGGAGCTCATTAATCAAAATGGTTTTGCCTAGATTGAAGTCTGTAACAGGTTTTCACAGAATTTCTATAATGTAACTCTGTCATAGCTGAGCTCATCCTGTTTCTGCTAAAAACAAATTTGTGGATATTGCATGCTCAACCTTAAGAATTCTCTTATGGTTTAAACATTGCCTTTGTTTCACTTACTGGTGCAGAGTTGTCCCTTTGTCCTCGGGATCTGACCATTCTTCCTAGCACTTCTATCCCATCAGAAGTAATATTCCCTGCTGCATTAATTGTCTTCTCGCTCACTTGCTTGCAGTCAATAATAATTTTGGCTGTAGTCTTGCTGATAACAACATGCAACTAGGCAAAAAGTAAAGATATTCAAATACACATAGAGGAGACCAAGGAATTTGGATTACCAGACACAGTGAGCATTTTTAAAATGAGTTGATATTATATTAGCTAGTGGAATTAAGCCTCTTTTTCTGCCGATGGAATATCTCCTCACCCCTGTGCAAAGGGCCCATATAAGGACTATTTGCCATCTAAGTCCCACTGAGCCCTTGATTTTTGTGCTACTTAGTGGTGTGATGGCCTTTTGTGAGCCTGTCGCATAGGACTGTTTTTCACCCAAAATGTTTTGCAGAGGCTTACAAAAGACAAATGGACTCTACCAAAAAAAGTAAAATTTACTAAATAATTCGGACAAAATTGTCAAATAAAATCAGTGTGAAAGTTTTACATTCAAAGATCAAAATCCCCTATTGATTCACAGAACAGGAAAGCCCAGGGAGTAACAGCACAAACCTCCCCGCACTGCCCTGAGAGCTGCGCTAACTTTCACCCTGATGTCCAACATTAATGGGCCTTGAGACAGCTGGGCAATACCCAGCACACAGGATTTCTCCAGTCACAACCCATCCTGCACCTTATACACACACACAGCCCACCTTGAGGCACCATCTGTGCCAGGAGCTTTTTTGTGGGAACTGGTGCGCAGAGCTGGCAGAGCAGTTAGGAAGACTGTGCTGTGAGTATCATCTGGGAGGGAGAGGTAGTAGCCACAAAACAACTTTGTGGCCATTTTGCTCAGGCCTCGCTGGCACAAAACGATTGCAAGGCACCCATGAACTGGATCCCTTGTGCCTTTCAAACATCACTAGGCCAGGAGAATCAGCCGAGATATACAGTGCTTTTTTCCTAATGAAAGATTTGAGCCCCAGGAATAAAAGTGAATAATTAAAGGGATTTATTTATTCCTATGTGCAGTACAACCCCATCTTAATGTGTTAGGGGTGTCTTTATTTACAGACTTTTAGGAAAATGGTAACTATTAGAACTTAGCCAGAACACCAAGGCTACTACCGCTATCCTTGTGGCAGTGCCATGAGATCTTTAATGACTATGAAAGGATCACCACTGTGCATCTCTACTATAGATATATAGATTTGGTCAAAAACGGCCAATTATTTTTTGAAGAAAATTTAAATAACTGTATTTTTTCTTCTTCAGTGAAACATTCCAGTTTGCAAATGAAAAGCCATTTATTGTCTAAATCACTTTTCAACCAATTCTAAAACATAGAATTTGACCAATTCTAAAACATAGGTAGAAACAGAAGTGAATAGATATAATGAAGATGAGACCATGGTTGATATTACCAGCAACACCAATAAAACAAATCCATTACATATATGAACCTATTATTGCCAAATTGTTCTCTTAACAGTGTTTGGTAGATTACCTGTAAGCTGTAAAATACAAGAAATCATTGACAAAAGGGAAATGTATACAAGAAAACCTCAAAATGTGAAAAAGGAAACTCCAAAATCTCTGTTCTGCATGTTTAAAATTTATCTTTCTGTTAGTATAACTAACCTTATGGAAACTTCCATAGAATATTTTCTTTATTTCAGAGCCTTCAAAAGTAACAGTTTGAAAATCTCCTTTGTAGTCATAATTAAAGAAAATCAGAGTTTTACCATCATCTGTACAATGAGACAGAGAGAAAGAAAATCTCAATATGAGAGGGAAAAACAGATGCATCATTATTTGTAAGAGCAAACAATGTTCTTAGTAACAGATGACAAAACTTTCAAGACAGTCCCTGCCCTAAAGAACTTACAGTCTACAGAGTTATCATTTGTATTTTATGTTCCCCAAACTGAAAATCATGCAGCTATTTATTCTGTTTAAGGGAAGGAAAAGCTGTGTATTAGTACTTTCTAAATCAATGCTTTATCACTACAATGTATAGTACCTCTGATACAGCATATTTGCAGCTACACTGATAATGGAGCCACTGCAGTCAGTTGGAATCCTTCATTGGAAGCAGCTACAGAATTATACCCCTGGGATAAGTCTTCTCCAATACTTGGATTTTCAATAGAACATAAAAAAGACTTAGGTGTAGAGCTGTGCTGAGGATGAGAATTTTGTTTTGAAATCTGGCTTTGTTCCAAATTGCAACATAAACTGAAAATTTTGAAATTCCCCATAAAAGAAATGTAAAAAAAAAAAATTCTCAGGTTGATCAAAATATTTTGGTTCAACTTTAATATAATAAAATTTTTTTAAATCATAGTATAATATAACATAATGCAAAAAATTAGAAATATTGTTTCAAAATGAAAAATCAAATGTTTCACTCTGAAAAAGTCAAAACAGTATGTTTTGACATTGTTAGAACTTTTCTTCTTGCTTTTCTTCCACAACAAAATTCAGGTAAAACTGACCTAGTTTTGCCAAGAGTTTTGATTTTGATAGAATTGCATATTATGATGAAATAGACTTCTGTCAAAGTTTCTCCAGTCAACTCCCACTGAAATTCTGTTAGGGTCCTTTGAAAACCCCATTTCAACTGTCCCATAGATGTAACCCAGATGAAAGGTGCAAGCAGAGCTCTGTGACCAGATGATATTCAGCATCCTCACTGATTTCAGCCTAGTCTATTATAGAAGATGTTTTGAATTGATTTTCAAAAAGCACTAAAAGCTTACCACATTCTGCTAGCCGCTACTTCAAGGCACCAGGTGTTTCTATGAAGTCATAAAAGCATTTTTGTTTTGTGTTTATAGCTAGAGTTGGGTTTATAGAGAGAGTCTATGGAATTTATAGAGTCTATAGAGTTTATAGCAAGAGTTGAGTTACTTCTTGACTACAATC
The DNA here is from genome assembly GCF_025201925.1 of Gopherus flavomarginatus. NCBI lineage: Eukaryota > Metazoa > Chordata > Testudines > Testudinidae > Gopherus > Gopherus flavomarginatus. The sequence goes on along the minus strand of NC_066618.1, from coordinate 277,331,014 downwards.
TTAATCATGGATATGAGATTAGCACACACAATGAGGAAAGCTACAGTGTCTTTCATGATCATCATACATAGTTTCTAACTTTTATACATTCATGCTGTATCTGACTGTCAATTGTGGCACTCGGCAACATATTGGTTAATCCCTTAAGGTATGTCTACACTGCAATTAGACACCCACGGCTGGCCCGTGCCATGTGACTTAGGCTTGTGGGGCTAGGGCTAAGGGCCTGTTTAACTGAGCTGTAGATATTCAGGCTCAGGCTAGAGCCTGGGGTGTAGGACCCTGAGAGGTGGGAGGGTCCCAGAGCTTGGGTTGCAGCCCAAGCCCAAACATCTACACTGTAATTAAACAGCCCTTAGCCTGAGCCCTGTGAGCTCGAGTCAGCTGGCACAGAGCAGCCATGGGTGTCTAACTGCAGTACAGACATACCCTAAGACAGTGGTTTTCAAACTTTTTTTTCTGGTGAGCCAGTTGAAGAAAATTGTTCATGCCTGTGACCCAACGGAGCTGGGGATGAGAGGTTTGGGGTGTGGGAGGGGCTCAAGGCTGGGGCAGAGGGTTGGGGTGAGGGCTGCAGGATGGGGCCAGGAATGAGGGGTTCAGGATGTGGGAGGGGCTCTGGGCTGTGTGTGCAGGCTCTGGGGTGGGGCTGGGAATGATAGTTTTGGGGTGCAGGAGGGGGCTCTGGGTTTGGGGGGACTCAGGGCTGGGGCAGGGTGTTTGGATACAGGAGAGGCTCAGGGCTCTGGGCTGGGGGTGCAGGCTCTGGGGTTTCCTGCCTGTCATGGCACAGCGGACCATGCTACTCCCCAGAAGCAGCCAGCAGCAGGTCCAGCTCCTAGGCAGAGGTGCGCAAGCGGCTCCATGCAGCTCCCACCAGCAGGCACTGCCCCCCCCCCGCTCCCATTGGCTGGGAACCAGCCAATGGGAGTGTGGAGCCAGTGCTCAGGGCAAGGGCAGCATGCGGAGCCCCATGGGCCCCTCACTTAGGAGCCGGACCTGCTGCTGGTCACTTCCGGGGCACAGCACGGTGTCAGAACAGGTACGGACTAGCCTGCCATAGCTGGGGAGCACTGCTTACAGGACTTTTAACAGCCCAGTCAGTGGCTCTGACCAGAGCCGCCACGACCCAGTGCCTTACATTCCGCGACCTGGATCATGACCTGCAGTTTGAAAACCACTGCCCTAAGAGACCTGGCTTCAATTCCCTGTTCCACTGCAGTTTTCCTATGAAATCTTGGGAAAGTCACCTAAGCCCAAATTCTTAAAGGTGGTTAGGCACTGCAGTGCTCAGCGTTGCAATGCATAACTGGTTTAGGAGCCTAAGTCTGATTCTTAAAAGTCATTTAGAGCTTAAGGGCCTAAATCCCTTTGAAAATCAGACACGCTCCTAAATCAGTTAAGCATTGCAATGCTGAGCCCAGCGATGTCTAAATAGCTTTAAAAACTTGGGCATTATTTTTTCTAAGAAAGAATGTTACTGATATTTCCATTTTCAAATATTTGGGATGTGTGCCTATACTCTGGTGATGGAAGAAATATAAATAATTAAATAATAATAATGCCTAGCTCTTTTCATCAGTAGATCTCTAAGCACTTTACATCATTATCCCAGTTTTACAGATGGGGAACCTGAGACACAGACAAGTGAAGTCTCTTTCCCAAGGTCACCCAGAAGGCCAGTGGCAGAGCCAGAATACAATTATGGTTTTCTGAGTCCCAGTCCAGTGCTCTATACTAGGGAACATTGCCTTGAGAAATATTCTGATCTCACTGGTATAAATCAAAAAGTCATTCTATTATGTACATCCCTGATCCAATGCCAGCTGAAATCAATGTGAGTTTTCAAAGTAAATGGGGAGGATTCACATTTGAGTTTCACGTGTGTAAATCCACAGTTACTCCAGATTTTCACCAGTAACTAAAATCCAAATCTGACCAACTGACTCCAGCTGAGATTAATATAGGATTCTATTAATAGAAAATCCAGTGAAGGCCCACAGCTTCAATATGTTGATAATTATTTTATTAATACGTTCATTACTTAAACCATCATCAATGTCTACGTTCAGCATTATTTTTAATCACACATCCCAAGGGGACAAAAAACCATGCCATAAGATAAAATACCTACTGTCCAAAATAACTCCAACAAGTGGCTCATATTTTTCATTTAAAATCTCCCACAGAGCAAATGGCTCCTGGGGTGTGTCAGGGAGTATACGGAAGAGAAAAGTAATGGTGTAGTCTGAAGGCAGCCCCTCAGGGTGCAAGTATCTGTAACAAAGAGAATATTCTGTGAACTGAAGCTAATTTAAGAGCATTCTTTATTACTTTGGACTTGTCTTTTGAAATCAAGAACATGCAGCCATATGAGACAGGCATCATTTCACTTAGTAGAATCTACTCCACCATGATATAAGTTAGAACAATGGTAACCTTGGGATTTTTCCAAATATTTTAATTATAAACTTGATGGTGCTTTACATTTTTGAAGTGATAATCTCTGTTCTACTGTGTTATTTTAATTAAAAACTGCAACTAAAAAAGAGTTTCATTTTAGAACCTGAGGGCTGAATCCTGAGTTCAGTGGGATTGAAGGGGTTTATGATCAAGCCATGAATTATATTAAAAGCTACATTTTTAAAATGCATCCATTTGTGAGATTTTTGATACTCTTAAATTTAGTATGTGATGAAAACATAAATGAATTGGAAGACCCATTATAATGGGCATTTTTGAAAGGAAATGTTTTGATGTCTTATTCTGAAATGACATATAATTTCTAAATGTAGCTAGATTAAAAAAAAAACTAAAAAGGGTAAACCTCGTCCAAAAATGTAAAAAAAAAAAAAAATCATTTGAGGTTTAATGCAAAATTATTATTCTTTGTGTTTAGTTTAATTGTAAAAAAAAAAAAACTAAAATCAGTTTTGGTTAACCCACAATGAATTTTCTTTTGGCTCTTTCTGTTTGGCCATCAAACCAAAAAATCAGTTATTCACTCAGCTCTTTTGAAAGCCTCTCAGAATTTTTTCAGAAGAGCAGGGACGTTCATAATAGAAGAGATGTTTGTTATTTTATTTCATTTCCTAAAGCTTGGGTTTGTTATTCTACATGCTAAACTTTTATTTAAGCTCTGACAAATCTTGAGCAGGGACAAAAGAAAAATGAGAGGTCTAAGATTAATGCACTAACTGGCTCTAAATTGGAAATATGCATTATTAGCTGGTTTGTAAAACATGTATAGATGCATTAAACTACATTATGTGGTGGGGAAAGGTTACTGATAAGTCTAACTTCCCACTGGTCCCAGTGCTACTTTGGAAATTGTGTGCTTTTGGATACTGTGCTTATTTTTGGAAGAAAACAGCATAAAAATTGCATTCAATAATCATTATAATCTATAAAACTCACATATGGGATGTATTAGTACATTCTCTCTGCGTATGTGTGTGCACAATTCTTAGACAAAGTCCTGCTCTTAAATCCACTCTCTGAAGCCCTTACCAGCAATATGTTTTCTATTGTGTATTCAGCACTCAAACCCCAGCCGAAGTGATGAAGGTTGACATGAATACAGATTTCACGAGAGACCAGGACAAGATAAGGATGAATTCTGGCAATATGCCAGAGGTGCTGAAGGCAGATTTACATATATGGGAGATGAAGAATATAAAACATTGGGGGCCAAGAGTCTCTCAAAGATTTCTGGCTTGGAAAGCAAATTTAAATCTGAGTTCAGAAGAGTGATGGTAAACGTCAGAGATAAGAGACAAAGGACCATTTTGTCAGGAGGACATCTTTGGTCTTCAAAGTATTCAGTGTAAGAAGTTACAGCATTTGTGGTAGATGATAGAGTCAAGACAGGGTGGTAAATGAGAAATACAATGTTCAGACACTGAGTGGAAGGACAGAATAAAAGTGATGACCTAGGATGAAGTTAACAATATGGTACCCCAGAAAGAAAAATATATGGAGAACTAGATAGGGTCAAAAACAGAATCTTACAGCATTCAAAATCGGACAAGGAGAGGTAGAACTGAAACCAATAGGGATTGCAGTGGAGATATCAGGTTTTTGCATGCAGTGCTCAGAGAATGGAGAGAGATCCATAATATTCAAAGTCACAGTGAGATCAGAGGAACTGAGGGGGGTGGGGAAGGTATCTCTGAGCCACACCTGTAAGGAATCCTTAACAACACAGAGCAAGACAATCTCAGTACCGTGCAAAGGGTTGAAAACACAGTGAAGAGTCAGGAAGGCTGTGCTGCTGAGGCAGCCAGAGAGGTAAGGGAAGAGCAGGTTGGTCTCCACGTTCTTCTGCCATGGAAATGCTCAGTCTAAAATGAGTGGGTTTTACACTGGGCATTAGCACCATTTATATATCGATACTTACTTGGTAGGCTGGGAAACCAAGGCATCTTTATGCAGTCTGTAACATGGATAAGTATTAAAAGTACCAGGCTCCATAGATACTCCTTCCACTGTTGAAAACTCCTTTTCAACCAAACCAAACATTTCCATCATTTTAAATCCTGGAAAGCAATAAAATAAAATAAAATAAAATAAAATGTATTATGTTAAGGGACAAACTGAGCTACATAAAGGATCTTCATATCACCATGTGGTTAACCGCTGTTATTATAAAGGAAAGTAAGTAATTTATTACCTACAGGTGAGCATCTCAGTAAATGAAAATGATTTGATAAATGCAGAATCTATGATCACAATACTGTACCTGCTAAACTGTTGCCATCCTTATAAACCACTGGGCAGGCTGGAAAAAATTAAAAATATATTTAAACTCAGAAAAGCAGTACATACTTCAAAATATATCTGTTTTATTTCTTCCTATAAAGAGAAAATTAAACTAATCTCTCCCAGAGAAGGTCTGTTGGCGAATCAGTAATCAGTGAGGTCTACATATCTAGTTCTGGGCATCTGTGAGGCAAACCCACAGCTAGACCAGGCTGCTGACTCAGCTAGGACTCATCCTACTCCAGCAGAGCCTGCAATGACTCAACTCTCAGGCATACTGCAGCAGCATATCCCTGCAGCAGGGCCCAAGACAGATGACCCCAGGGCACAGATGTTTCACTTTTACTGTCAGAACCACAAGTAAGTTTGTGCAAGAGCACCACTTGGCTAGGAACCCTCCTGCTGTCTCATGGTGTTATGACTCTCTAGGTTTCCAGACTGCCCTCAGTCCTGGCCCTGTTCCTTGTCCAAGCCTTGTTCCAGCCTCATCTGTGCCTTAATTTGAATGTGCTCCTGCCCTGCTTCTGACCTGCTCCAGCCCTGCACCTGCCTCTTAACCCCAGACCTTTGGACTGACTCCAACTCAGCTTCGACCTTTGGTCTGCGTCCAAACTCAGATTACAATCCCGATTTGGCTTGTCTATGGAATCTTTCCCCGACTCTGACCCATAGCCTGGCCCCAGACCCTGGTTTCAGCGTTGCCCTCTTTCTGGTCCTGACTCTGTGTTTGGAGTCAACCACTGCTCCAGCCACTAGGCATGACAGCCTAGAGCCCAGAGCCTGTGTGTTCCAACACTAGGTGTTCCAGGCTAGCACCTCAAATTAAAGGGCACATTGAAAATGTAGGCCTGAATGACCAATAAATAATATTGCAGAGCTTGCAAAGTCCCGATCTAATGATTAGGGCCCTACCAAATTCATGGTCTACTATGGTCAACTTCACAGCCATAGAATTTGAAAATTGGTAAATTTCACATTTTCAGATGTTTATATCTGAAATTTCATGGTTGCAGTTGTGGGGGTCCTGACCCAAAGGAGATTGGTGGCGGGGCGGAGTAACAAACCTGTTGGGAGGCCATGGGATTGCCACCCTCACTTCTGTGCTGCCTTCAGACCTGGACTCTGAAGGCAGCAACCACAGAGCTTCCTGCAGCCGCAGGAGGTTCCCAGAGGTGGAGGTGGGTCTGATCCCTACCTCCACCCAGAGCAGCTGTGCAAGGAATGGACAAATCCTGTCCCTCCCCAGCCAGAGCTAGGAGCCCCCATTGCTAGGGCACTTCAGCAGCACAGGGAAGATCAAACCCACAAGTCTCCTTCAGCTGCAGGAACCTCTGGGACTGCTGCCCAGTTCCAAAGCATCCTGCAGCAGGGGAAGGCCCCTGGAGGTGGATCTGGTCTCCACATACCCCCCCAGAGCAGCAATGCAGGGGACAAATAACTCCTGTCCCCCCCAGCCCAGCCTGAGCTAGGACCTCCTTTGCTGGGGTGCTCCTAGGAACAAGGGGACATTAGATTTCACTGGGAAGGGCTTATTTCAAGGTCCATGATGCATTTTTCATGGCCATGAAATTGGTAGGGCCCTACTAATGATGCATAATGTTGAAACTGCAACCATCAAGAAGTAGATTGTAAGAGTTAAAAAAGGGTGCATAGGAATACAAAGAAAGCAACATTCTTGTGTATTCAGTTCTGACAGATTGCAGCTCTGTATTCATGTCAACTACATACAGGCCATTTTCCAAGCATGTATATAATGGAACATAATGAGGGTGTGTGTGTATGAAACGTGGATCATGCCCTCTGACCACTAGGCCCTGGCCCAGAAAGTCCCTCCTTTCCTTTAGTCATAGAGGGTCTAGAAGAATGAAATCTCCATGTCTTTGGAGGGGTGCCAGAATTATAGCAGGAAAGTCCTGTTCCACCCTTTCCCTTTGGGCTATAACTTTTCCAGTTTGTGTGCTATATACATACTAGAATTTGGCCCTGGGGAATGCATTTTACAGATGTTGTTTAAATAAGGAATGTTTATTCAACACTAATCACAGAATAGGTTAAGGGTCTATAGAAAATAAAAAGTCAGTTAAAAATTGTAGACCAAAATTCTGCTCTGATTTATCCTGTTGTAAATTCAGAGCAACTTCTTTGTGGTCAATGGAATTACTCTGGGTTTACACCAGTATAACAGAGGTCCCTAAATAACTGCAACCAGAACCCCATTAGTCTTATACGACAATAATATTGTAGCAAAGATATCTGTAGAGATATTAGAAAACTCACTGTATTTTTCAATAGAATAGAAATAGAATTTTTGGAATGGAAAAGTTAATTATATAAAATAAACTCCTTATTTAGCAAGTATTGAATGCTATATAGGCACAAATACAAATCAAAATAGCTAACTTGCTGATGCAGTTTCACAGACAAAAGTGATCAGCTCATCTTCAATCTTCTTAAAAGCATCAAAATCATCCACAAAGAAGACATGTCTTTCACTAGGCTTGCTGCCAATGTTAACTAATTCTGAATAATCTGCATCCGCCACACCAATAGCAAAAATGCTGAAACCTATAAAAGAAAAGGAAATATTCTTGTCATTTGTTCATTTGAATAGCAGAAATCAAATACAAACATACCATTTCCTTTGGCTCCTTTCCTAACTAAATGTAAAAGTAGAAAAAATCAGTCCTACTTTTTGTTCAGCCACTATCCAAGTGAAACCAGTTTGTTTGCATTTACGGGAGATAATGCTGACCACTTCTCAATTACAATGTCACCTGAAAGTGAGAACAGATGTTTGCATGGCACTGTGGTAGCCAGCGTCGCATATTTACATGCCAGATGCTCTAAACATTCATATGCCTCTTGATGCTTCAGCTATCATTCCAGAGGACATGCTTCCATGCTGATGACGCTCATTAAAAAAATAATGTGTTAATTAAATTTGCGACTGAACTCCTTAGTGGAGAATTGTATGTCTCCTGTTCTGTTTTACACACATTCTACCATATATTTAATGTTATAGCAGTCTCGGATGATGACCCAGCACATGTTGTTCGTTTTAAGAACCCTTTCACTGCAAATTTGACAAAATGCAAAGAAGATACCAATACGAAATTTCTAAAGATAGCTACAGCACTCGACTCAAGGTTTAAGAATCTGAAGTGCCTTCCAAAATCTGAGACACAAGGTGTGGCGCATGCTTTCACAAGTCTGAAAAGAGCAACACTCAGATGTAGAAACTACAGAACCTGAACCACCAAAAAAGAAAATCAGCCTTCTGCTGGTGGCATCTGACTGAGATAATGAAAATGAACATGTGTCGACCTGTACTGCTTTGGATCGCTATCTAGCAGAACATGTCACCAGCATGGACACATGTCCTCTGGAATGGTGGTTGAAACATCAAGGGACATATGAATCTTTAGCTCATCTGGCATGTAAATATCTGCAACGCCGGCTACAACAGTGCCTGTTCTCATTTTCAAGTGCCATTGTAAACAGGAAGAAGGCAGCATTATCTTCTGCAAATATAAACAAACTTGTTCTGCCAATCACTCAAACAAACAAAAAGTAGGAGGACTGAGTGGACTTGCAGGCTCTACAATTTTACAATGTTTTATTTTTGAATGCAGGGTTTTTTTGTACATAATTCTACATCTGTAATTTCAACTTTCATGATAAAGAGATTGCACAACAATACTTATATTAGGTGAATTGAAAAATATTATTTCTTTTGTTTTTTACAGTGCAAATATTTCTAATAAAAAATATAAAGTGAGCACTGTACACTTTGTATTTTGTGTTGTAATTGAAATCAATATATTTGAACATGTAGAAAACATCCACAAATATTTAAACAAATGGTATTCTATTATTGTTTGACAGCATGATTAATCGCAATTAATTTTTTTAATCATGCGAGTAATTGCGATTCATTATTTAATCACTTGACAGCCCTACTGCAGAGGTCTCATCCTTTTAAGAGTGAATACACTGGTTTATTTTCATTTCAGATTAATCAGCAATTAAACCCCACAGGCTAAGCCTTCTCACAGTTTCTGCTCATGGGACAGATCTTCCTGATCCTTATGATGTAAATGCGAGGTGAATCTGGTTTTGTAAGTTTGAGGAGGAGCAAGCTGTAATTATGCACCAAAATTATTTCTTGACACTTTCCTTTCCACATTATGACAATGAAAACAACCTTCTGTATTGTTCTGAATACTGGCAATCGATATACAGTTCTTAGATGGCCTGACCCAAAGCCTACTCTAATTAATGGGAGTCTTTCCACTGACTTCAGTAAGCATTGGATGAGGCACAGAGTTGCCTATAGTTTTCCCTGGCCAGTAGAAGGACTTTCCTAGTAGAGAATTCCAACCTCTGAAACTCGTTCCTTTCACAGGTACACCAGACTTTCACTGTAAAAATTCTTGTTATTTGTATTACAGTAGCACCTACAGGCCCAAACCAATATCAGGGCTCCTTTGTGCCAGACATAGTCTATACACATAGTTAGAAACAGTTCGTGCTCCAACCAGTTTACAATCTAAACAAATATCAGAGGGTAGCCGTGTTAGTCTGGATCTGTAAAAGCAGCAAAGAATCCTGTGGCACCTTATAGACTAACAGACGTTTTGGAGCATGAGCTTTCGTGGGTGAATACCCACTTCCTCAGATGCAAACAACACAGACAAGGGGGAACAAAGGCATAGAGAGATTAAGTGATTTACCCAAGATCATACAGTCGAGCTAGTAACAGAGCTCAGGTCTCCTGACTCCCATTCCAGTGTCCTATCCAACAGGCCACACTGTGTCTCTAGAGCAGTGGCTCTCAAGGTTTCCAGACTACTGGACCCCTTTCAGGAATCTGATTTATCTTGCGTACTCCAAGTGTCACCTCACTTAAATAACTTGCTTACAAAATCAGACATCAAAATACAAAAATGTCACAGCACACTATTACTGACAAATTACTTTCTCATTTTCACCATATAATTATAAAATAAATCAACTGGAATATAAATATTGTACTTACATTTCAGTGCATAGTATATAGAGCAGTATGAACAAGTCATTGTCTGTATGAAATTTTAGTTTGTACTGACTTCACTAGTGCTTTTTATGTAGCCTGTTGTAAAAGTAGGCAAATATCTAGATGAGTTGATGTAACGCCACCCCACCCCCCGGAAGACCTCTGTTCACCCCCAGGAGTACACTTACCCTTGGTTCAGAACCACAGCTCTAGTGAGCTCCAGCACACAATACAGGATGTATCTAGTTGATCAATTCTTCAAAATAGTTTGGTACAGTTTAACTGGAGAGCCTTATTTATCTGTTAGAGATTGGGGATTTTTGTTGCAGCCCTTCTAAATTTAAAAACTAGTGTTCTGTTATTTTGTCATTCTTTTTTTTATTAGTGAGGTGCTGTGCTCAGCCGTGGTTTCAGCGTAAAAGCGTGAAAAATAAATATAGCATGATTCATTTCTTATGAGTCAACATTTGACATTCAAATGATGCAAGTGGACAACTCAATGGAGAGATCATATTGTATTGGGCTACAGGAGCCAGGGACTAGTCAGAGCCCTGTAAAAAACAAACTTTAAAATAAAAATAAAGTGTGTGCATACTACTTATTGAACCAACAGCCAGCATAGACACCTATTTCTGCTATCCAGCCCATCCAGAACCCAAGCCTCCTCTTTGTTCTTTTCCTCATTTATGCACTACCTAGCTCTTTGGGCAGGGACCATGTGTAAATGTTCTGTGCTGTCCCAAGCACACTCTGGGGCTTGGTACAAATACTAAACAACAATAGTTATCATGTTTGTAATCTAATTATCGTGCTCAGAAACCATGGTGATGGGCACCAGTATAAAACCCTGAAATAGGTAGTATAAAAGCTTTAAGATAGTTATTGGAAGATGAGCAGCAGTTTAGAAGCAGTACAAGAGTCTATCAAAGGTGCTTCATAAGAGCTCGTCTGGAAGGACAAAATAGTTTGGACTGCTTCTAAAAGTGAATTTATCTATCGTGGATAACAATATGGATTTGTAGGCCCCTCTCTTGAAAATACTGAAGCGTGTGAGTAGTCTGCATGATTTTAAAAACATGCACAAAAATTAAGCCAATAATACTAATAACTACAAATAAATTATATAAAATGCTCATCATTCCCTAGTGGAATTCAGAGTTTCTCAGTGTGTGCTGTCTGCTTTACGTCTGACTTGGATTAGATTTGTAAACCCTTCTCTGGCAGGAATTATCCATACCTTGTGTCTGGACTTAAACAGCGATTATGAAGGTGAAGGAGCAGGAAAAACTGAAAATGCAAAAAATTCTTAATATACGTGTTACCATCTAGTTGCATCTCTCTGGAGACTTTGTTCACATCATCCTGTGATCGCCCATCAGTAATGACCACCAAAACCTTAGGGATACCCCTCCTTATGCCCGAGTCAGTAGTAAACAAGGCCTCCTGTGCATGCTTAATTGCTTTGCCTAAAACAGAAGAAATTCACTATGAAAGGAATCTGTTTCATACTAGATTTTCTGTTAATGCTTTATATACTGATGAAAGAACATAGTTCCATATAAATTATTAGGTCAAGATTTTCAAAAGCATTTACCTAAAGCCACGCTTCTAAAGTCATGTTAAGACACCTAAATAGATAGCCTGATTTTGAAAAGTGCTGAACACCCAGCAGCAAACTTTGACTTCAGTGAGAGCTGGTGTGTGCTTGGCACTTTTGAAAATCAGGCCACTTATATAGATGCATAAATATGGATATAGGAACATAATTTTGACCCTGGATTTTGAAAGTCTCAGCTCTTGACCTTTGGCTTCTTAGATTTAAAAAGATATGGCCAAATCCTCTATCCTAAATGGATTTAGTTGGGGTGCAGTGGGTCCTATGGTAGTCAGCACACACAAAGTCCTCCCCTCCAAGGATGGAAGTAGTAAAAAAAATGCCAGTGCAGAATTTTCTGGGGAAAATGGAAATGTGTAATTCTGGTCACAGCACAAGGTCAATGTAGAGCAAGTAGTTGCATGAACTTTCTGTGAAGTCTGAGATGATAAACCCCATGACCCAAATAACCCTGCCAATACTCAAGCTGAATTTCCTCCTTCTCAGAAAGCTATCCTCAGGGGCTAAACACAATTCTAGCTTGTATTAGTTATCAGTCCACCTTCTCTCACCACGAAGACCTAAAACCCTCCACTGAGACTTTACTCTCCTCTCTCATAACGAAACAGACCACACCCATTCCTCATCCATCTGCTGAAACTCATTGCAAATCACTGCACATCTTCCCTCTCCAGGATGGAGTCTTACTTTTCCACTTGCCATTACTTCCCATTCCACCTTCCCCAACCCCCACAGCCATTTGCCTTTGACAGACCCATTTTCCTTCACAGATCCCCAGCCCTGGAGTTGGGTTAAGGCAAAGAAGTGCAGAGGTGCATCACATGGGTAGTGCAACCAGGAGATCACTCGGGCTTTCTGGCTATAATAATGTAGGTCATTTCAGTGTCTTGCTTTTTATCCCCACCGCCAACTATCTTCTTCCCCACTCTTCTTGCACTAATGTCACATGGCCTTATCCTGACAAACCGCTTTGCAAATGGAGGGGTAACTCTATCCAGAGAATGCTCATAAGAAACTGTTTCACAGCCTGCAACCTCTCTCACCTGTTTTGGTGTTTCCTCCTTTGTACGCTATTTGCTGAATGGCTTCAAGAAGAGTCTCTTTTGTTTTGTACACATTCAGTTTAAATTCTGTTCTGGGATCATCACTGAACTGAGCTATTGCAACCTGTATACAGAAAACATGCTGGTTAGTAAATACTGCTCTAGTTTAACAAGGGCACGTGAACCAGATCACTCAAAATAAGAGTTGTTTGGACTGTTGCTCCCTCCTTGACATGAAACCTTTTTTAATTTATTTTTTTTATTTTACTATATAAAGTTTCAATTTGTTCTCTGCAGCTTCAGCTGCTGCCTATCACTTTCTGGTATCATTGGGGAGTAAACAGGATGAGGAAGTATTCCCACCTTGACAAAAGCATTCCCCATCCAGTCCCAGGGCAAAATTCTATATATAGTTGCTCATATATGTATAGATATTCCCACTCAGAAATAGTTGTATATGAGTAACTGTGAGATTGAGACTGAAACTTAGTACTAGAAATAACGAGAACCTATTTTTGAGTAATTTCCTCTCCCAAATGTGTAGTTATGTGAGCCCTGTCATACCTTAAATTAAGCATGTGTTACTGTGGGACTGAGAACTATCTGTAAAAATAATTTGTTCTGACATGAATCAGAATTTAAGAGAGTAAGGACTAATTCTCTCTCTGTGTTTGGAAAGTGTTTAACACCTTTTGGGTTCTATTGTAACCTCAATATTAAACAACCACAAAATTAAAATGGCATCATTTAAAACAGCAATATATGCAGCTGTATTTTTTAAAAGGTTATAAAAAACTCTTCCAGAGCACAGTGTTTATCAGAGACAGATGCATCGTGGAGGTGAATGCCTGGCTGCGAAGATGGTGTCACCAGGAGGGCTTTGGCTTCCTCGACCACGGGATGCTATTCGAGGAAGGACTGCTAGGCACAGATGGCGTTCACCTTTCGAAGAGGGGAAAGGCCTTATTTGAGCACAGACTGGCTAACCTAGTAAGGAGGGCTTTAAACTAGGTTCGATGGGGACAGGTGAGCAAACCCCACAGGTAAGTGGGGAACAAGACCTGGGAGATGGGTTGGAAACAGGAGGGAGCACGGGCTATAATGGCAGAGAGGAAGGAGGGTCAGGGCAAAGCTGGGAGGCAAGATCAAACCAGTATCTTAGATGCCTATATACAAATGCAAGAAGTATGGGTAATAAGCAGGAAGAACTGGAAGTGCTAATAAATAAATACAGCTATGACATTGTTGGCATTACTGAAACTTGGTGGGATAATACACACGACTGGAATGTTGGTGTGGACGGGTATAGTTTGCTCAGGAAGGATAGACAGGGGAAAAAGGGAGGAGGTGTTGCCTTATATATTAAAAATGTACACACTTGGACTGAGGTGGAGATGGACATAGGAGACGCAAGTGTTGAGAGTCTCTGGGTTAGGCTAAAAGGGGTAAAAAACACGGGTGATGTCGTGCTGGGAGTCTACTACAGGCCACCTAAACAGGTGGAAGAGGTGGATGAGGCTTTTTTCAAACAACTAACAAAATCATCCAAAGCCCAAGATTTGGTGGTGATGGGGGACTTCAACTATCCAGATATATGTTGGGAAAATAACACCGCGGGGCACAGACTATCCAGTAAGTTCCTGGACTGTATTGCAGACAACTTTTTATTTCAGAAAGTTAAAAAAGCTACTAGGGGTGAAGCTGTTCTAGACTTGATTTTAACAAATAGGGAAGAACTTGTTGAGAATTTGAAAGTAGAAGGAAGCTTGGGTGAAAGTGATCATGAAATCATAGAATTTGCAATTCTAAGGAAGGGTAGAAGGGAGTACAGCAGAATAGAGACAATGGATTTCAGGAAGGCGGATTTTGATAAGCTCAGAGAGCTGATAGGTAGGGTCCCATGGGAATCAAGACTGAGGGGAAAAACAACTGAGGAGAGTTGGCAGTTTTTCAAAGGGACACTATTAAGGGCCCAAAAGCAAATTATTCCGATGGTTAGGAAAGATAGAAAATGTGGCAAAAGATCACCTTGGCTTAACCACGAGATCTTGCGTGACCTACAAAATAAAAAGGCGTCATTTAAAAAATGGAAACTAGGTCAGATTACAAAGGATGAATATAGGCAAATAACACAGGAATGCAGAGGCAAGATTAGAAAGGCAAAGGCACAAAATGAACTCAAACTAGCTATGGGAATAAAGGGAAACAAGAAGACTTTTTATCAATACCTTAGAAGCAAGAGGAAGACCAAGGACAGGCTAGGCCCACTGCTCAGTGAGGAGGGGGAAACAGTAACGGGAGACTTGGAAATGGCAGAGATGCTTAATGACTTCTTTGTTTCAGTCTTCACTGAGAAGTCTGAAGGAATGTCTAATATAGTGAATGCTTACGGGAAGAGGGTAGGTTTAGAAGATAAAATAAAAAAAGAGCAAGTAAAAAATCACTTAGAAAAGTTAGAGGCCTGCAAGTCACCAGGGCCTGATGAAATGCATCCTAGAATACTCAAGGAGTTAATAGAAGAGGTATCTGAGCCTCTAGCTATTATCTTTGGGAAATCATGGGAGACGGAGGAGATTCCAGAAGACTGGAAGGGGGCAAATATAGTGCCCATCTATAAAAAGGAAAATAAAAACAACCCAGGAAACTACAGACCAGTTAGTTTAACTTCTGTGCCAGGGAAGATAATGGAGCAGGTAATTAAAAATCATCTGCAAACACTTGGAAGGTGGTAAGGTGATAGGGAATAGCCAGCATGGATTTGTAAAGAACAAATCGTATCAAACTAATCTAATAGCATTCTTTGATAGGATAACGAGCCTTGTGGATAAGGGAGAAGCGGTGGATGTGATATACCTAGACTTTAGTAAGGCATTTTATACAGTCTCACATGATATTCTTATAGATAAACTAGGAAAGTACAATTTAGATGGGGCTACTATAAGGTGGGTGCATAACTGGCTGGATAACCGTACTCAGAGAGTAGTTATTAATGGCTCCCAATCCTGCTGGAAAGGTATAACAAGTGGGGTTCCGCAGGGGTCTGTTTTGGGACCGGTTCTGTTCAATATCTTCATCAACGATTTAGATGTTGGCATAGAAAGTACGCTTATTAAGTTTGCGGACGATACCAAACTGGGAGGGATTGCAACTGCTTTGGAGGACAGGGTCAAAATTCAAAATGATCTGGACAAATTGGAGAAATGGTCTGAGGTAAACTGGATGAAGTTCAATAAAGATAAATGCAAAGTACTCCACTTAGGAAGGAACAATCAGTTTCACACATACAGAATGGGAAGAGACTGTCTAGGAAGGAGTATGGCAGAAAGAGATCTAGGGGTCATAGTAGACCACAAGCTTAATATGAGTCAACAGTGTGATACTGTTGCAAAAAAAGCAAACGTGATTCTGGGATGCATTAACAGGTGTGTTGTAAACAAGACACGAGAAGTCATTCTTCCGCTTTACTCTGCGCTGGTCAGGCCTCAGCTGGAGTATTGTGTCCAGTTCTGGGCACTGCATTTCAAGAAAGATGTGGAGAAATTGGAGAGGGTCCAGAGAAGAGCAACAAGAATGATTAAAGGTCTTGAGAACATGACCTATGAAGGAAGGCTGAAGGAATTGGGTTTGTTTAGTTTGGAAAAGAGAAGACTGAGAGGGGACATGATAGCAGTTTTCAGGTATCTAAAAGGGTGTCATCAGGAGGAGGGAGAAAACTTGTTCACCTTAGCCTCCAATGATAGAACAAGAAGCAATGGGCTTAAACTGCAGCAAGGGAGATTTAGGTTGGACATTAGGAAAAAGTTCCTAACTGTCAGGGTAGTTAAACACTGGAATAGATTGCCTAGGGAAGTTGTGGAATCTCCATCTCTGGAGATATTTAAGAGTAGCTTAGATAAATGACTATTAGGGATGGTCTAGACAATATTTGGTCCTGCCATGAGGGCAGGGGACTGGACTCGATGACCTCTCGAGGTACCTTCCAGTCCTGGAGTCTATGAGTCTATGAGAATATATAAAACAAGATACTGCAAAAGAACTGCTGCCAGAACTCAGTTTATATTTTCTAAAGAAGTGTGAAACAATGTCAACCACACTTTGATTGGTTTGATTCTAGACACTGGATACACTTGTTTGGTTATGCTCTCTCTCTTTGTGTTTGTTACCTGAGTTCCATCAGGACCAATTCTGTCCAGAGCTCCAACAGTGCTATACAGGAATCCAATAATTTTATTGAAATTATCATCTCCAATACTCCATGACCCATCCACTAGGAACACCAGGTCAGCCTTGGCAGCTTTGCAAACTGAGGAACAAAAAATATTTGGGAAGTTATTTTTTGGTCACTGGTAACATCTTTGTTAATACTCACTAAGGCCTCAGTCTGGCAATCAGATCTGCTGGCATGGACACCCACGTGCATGCAGAATCAACAGGGATCTGCACGGAATGAAGCATCTACACTAGCAGAAGTGATTACATATCAGGGGTTAAGGTCTTAAAGGTTCTTAACTATTTTGCTAAACATTTTAATTTTAAATTTAAATTTAAAATAATGTAGCACACACATTTACGTAACCCGAGAAGCTTGGCAGGACACTCTGAGCCACTGTACTAGGTAGCAGGGCGAGGAATCCTCCACTGCCAGGCTGTGGAGCTGCTCTGCGGAAGCTCCTCCAGCTGACAGACTAGAGTAAGCTCCATAACTCCGTATGTTCCTCCTCCAGGAGACTAGATACAGGTAGCCAGTGCAAGGGAATAAGGAGGAATCTTACCTCCCCTTACAGCCCAGTGCAGGCACACAAAATAGACAACAGTCTGGCCCTGCGATCTCCCATCCCACAGCCACCCACCCCTGCAAGCTGTTCCATCCCCATGGAGCCGAGCTCCATCTCACAGAGGAGTTACTCCCCACAAGGGTTCTTGGAATTTTCTCTCTAATTTGCACAGCAATTGCTTAAGTCAAGGAAATGGGCATAAATTGAGGTTGCCCCTGAAAAAAAAATTTACCCCCTAAGGAAGAAATTCACCTAAGTGACAAAGGTCACTAGAGGAAGACACATAAATATGACTATTCTTGCTGTTTTCAGCTGAAGTGTTCTAATCTTTGGATGTATTTGCTGCTGCACAATTCTATGCAGTGTGTAAAATCCCTTTCTTGCTGTATCTAGCAGTGAGTTCCTCAGCTGGTTTAAACTGGCCCAGCTCCACTGACTTCAAGTTGGGGATCTGTCCTTAAGGCTCCTACAATAAAGCACTTTGAACAGAAACATTTATGAGACTCTATGAGAGACTCAGGGCAGTTTATAGGAGATCGATAAGCCAAGAGAAGCCCTTATTTAAAGAGAAGAGTTGTGAGAATAGTAAATGCACATGGCCAATGCCTTTTGCATTAGAATATTTTGATGGACTAGAAAAATCATGTTGTTTTATAAGTCTGAAAACTACTAGGACAGTGGTTTTCAACCTGCGTGCATGTCTATGGGACCACAAAAGGTTGTTGTTGCCATAGAACAGTGGTTTTCAACTTGTGTCCATTGAACTGTGAGAGTCTGCAGACTATGTCTAAGATTTCCAAAGAGGTCCGCACCTCCATTTGAAATTTTTTAGGGGTCTGCAAATGAAGAAGGTTGAAAATCACTGTGCTAGGCTATACACTGGTCTACTGTAAAATGTACCTGTTTCCTTCTGTTGCAACACATTTAAAACATGTTAATTATTTACCAATTGTATGCTTTTGCATAAATTCACCAAAAAAGCCCCAAAACAATAAAACAGTTCATGTAATACATGTAAATCAGCCTAGATCCATTAGCTTCCATGGAGCTACATCCATTTACACCAACTGGGAATCTGGAAATCTATAATTGTGATCAAAACCAGAAACTGACCTACATGAATTAAGGCTATTTTAACCCATAAACACAGCACATATTTACCTTCTTTTGCAGGAGGGATTGTAGGTGGTGGAGCTGTTGTTGAAGGAGAAGTCGGTGGTTGAGTTGGAAATGGTACTAGAAATTAAAAGAAGAGAATGCCAAGAAGAAATCTTAACTGAAGACACCTTCACACATTTTTAGTTATTTGAGGTCAGGCATTTTCTCCTTTTGTTTTGTTTGCAGATACACATATACCTAGTTATACAGCCTAAAGGATAGCTTTGTGTGTATGTACATATGCTTGTGATGTCTACCTCTATTAGCAGGATACAATGTGTTGTGCTGTTCCAGAAGTAACTCAGGAGGCAGACTGTGACACAGACACTTTCCCCTGCTCTGGAGGGACATATCTTGTGCAGGCCCTAGACTTGCGGTGTACATACTCTGCTGTGCCAGGTATAATTCTCCTTTCCCTTCCTGACCACTCCCCTACTCACCTTCCCAAGAAGGGAAGTAACAACTGCTCAAAGGCTGGTTTCCCCAGCATGCTGCTATACACAACACAGGCAGCCAGCACAGGGAAATAAGGAGGGGCCTTCCATCTCCTTACAGCCCAGTGCAGGCATGCAGAAAATACAACAGTCTGGCCCTAAAGGAACTCTTCCTTAGCTCAGCTGGTAGAAGCTGGTGTTTTTTCATCCGGAGACCAGAGCTATAGCTCTTTGTGTAATAGTGAGTCATTGTGCCTCTTGCTACCTGCAGCACATGTTTTATTACAAGGTTACTATGCACAAGCAATCTTGAAAAATTGGCTTCCTTGTCTTCTACTTCACATAAAGATGAGTCTTGGAATGGCACCTTCCCAGAAATAAGGCTGAACAAATTATCAGCTATTCAACAGCTCTGCTGTGGTTCTGACAGTGACTGAATAAAGCTTTGTTAGCAAATTTCAATATAGTTTTAGGCTGAGTTCACAGAGATAACATGCACATGCTTGTTTTCCACATTTATGACCGAAGAAACGTTCCCAACCTTGTCAAACAACATTCTTTCCATATTCTCAACATGATTAACGTAGGGAACCACATGCTATGTAGTTAAACGTTGTTCCTTAAGGGAAAAGTGTATTTGATATTCACCACAATGTACACATTGTGTTTATGGTTACAGGTGATGAGGACAGTTGCATAAAACCATCCTTCAGAAAGAATCCGCAGAAAGACTAGCACATAAAGGGATTTGAGTACCCACAGTTACATCTACTGGGCCCAATCTCACTCCTACTGAAACCAATGGGAGGTTTTCCATTGACTTTAAGAGGAAAAGGTCAGGGCCAAGTCTATGAATCACCTAAGGGGTAAATTATGCCTGGCATGAATGCAAGGTGGAGGCTGGGAGGAGTTCCCATCTGTAAGATGATCAGGCACAATTGAAGTCTCTGCACTCAGAAGAATGCAGGAGCTGTTCCCTCCTAGTGTCCATGGGACACAAACACACAAAATGGGACTCTGGGCAGCTTAGGTCTTTATTTGACATGCTTAGCCTTCCCTGTGGTGCCTGGCTTTGGAGAAAGGGTTTAATTTTACGTCTACTCAGAGTAATGCAGGGGCAGCATGGGAACCAGCTGATTTCCTCCTGATTCACCCAAACATCCAGATTCCAGGGCACCACGCCCCTGGCAAACCTTTCCCAATCCTCCCAAAGGCAGCAGAGTCTCAGACTGTTCATTATCCTCATTGAGCTGCTAACGGGAAACAGGCCTGGACAATATAGGAGGTGGAGGGATGGAGTCTGGGAAGGCTCTTACTGCGTAGAAGCCAAGAGGAAGACTCTGAGTGTGGCGTGGATTAAACTGAAAGGGGAGGTGATAAAAGTGTCTGCTGGGGGAACAAGGCAGAAGAAAAGAAGAGGAAGGGAAAGGGGAGTGTAACGGCACATGACTCATCCCTGCGGTGCCTCCTGCTGGCGTCCTGGGAATTAGCTCTTTTTCCAGCCTTGCAGCGCCCTCTACAGGCTGACATCTCACTGCCGCTGGGCCCCCGCGTCTCTCCGGACCCTGGTGCCCCGTTATCTGGGGTGCTGTCCCCCAGCAGTAACCCCTCACTCTCAGGGTCTCCCCTCCCTGGGGACCCCAACCCCCAATCCCACCTTGCCTCAGCCGGTGGCTACTGCCAGTCAGCAATGAGCCCCTGCTCCCTGGGGCAGACTGCAGTATAAGAGCCAGTCATCACAGGCAAGGGGGTAGGACCTGCTGTCTTTATCTACCACCCAGTACCTCAGGGGTGGGCCTAGGACCAGGCCCTGCAGCCTCATGAGTCGCCAGCCTGGAGCTCCCCTGCTCCTCTGGCCTTTCCCCAGCCCTGCTTCACACCCAGTGCCCTTTCTATAGACAGCCAGGCCCTGCTCCCTCCAAGACTGGAGAAAGAGACTATAGCTAAAAGCTAGCAGCCCTTTTATAAGGACCTGCTGTGCTCTGTTTGGGGCATGGCCCCAGCTGTGCCTGCTTTCCTAAGCAGCCTGGGCTTTTCCTTACAGCCCCAGCTCTCTCCCGGGGCTGGCCTTAACCCTGTCAGGGCCGGAGCAGGTAACTACCCCGCTACAGGGAAGGAACACCACTTAGGTGAGTGGTTAAACTAAATACACTGAAAATAGGAAAGACTGGGTTGAAGGTGAGATAGAGAGAAGAGAAGCTAGAAAAAGTGTTTCATTTCCTTCTCTTCATCCTTTGTTTTGTTTCTTTACATTGTAATCTCATCGGAGCTGAGACCTATCTTCTTATATGTTTGTGAGGCATTTAGCTCACTTTATGCTCCTTGAGAAATAATAATGGATACAATTTTCAAAAATGCCCTGGTGACTTATGAGCCCAAATCCCACTGACTTTCATCCACTGAGGCGCTTTTGAAAATTTTCCCCAATGACAATATCAAATATCTGACTCTTTCACTGGTTCTCTGTATTTTGTGCCCTTTGGTTTTCTCTGCTGTCCATGTTTTGAAATTCTCTTTAGAGAGTCATTGATTTTACAGCCAGAAGGGACCATTTGTGAACTGGGCTAAAACATCCTCCCCTTGTTTTGTCAGAGGGCTGCGTTTGCTACTCCATTCCTGTGTGTGGTTATTAGCTCCCAGGAGAATGCTCTGGAGGAAGCAACCCTTTGAGCACTATCAGGGGAAGAACAATTAAAAATCCACAATGAAAGAGAAAAAAACCAACCTTTAGCACTCATGTGATTACTTTACATTGGTTCTAGCCTCTTGCTCCTAATGGGGACAACCAAGGGTTATCCTGAGGTGGCTGACCTTTAAGAGCCTTCACTTACATGTAGTTTCCATGATGCTTACTCCAGGGCCTTCTATCTCCTGAAGCTGGGCATGGACACTGATTTTATACTCAGTGCCAGGAATGAGCTCAAAAAAGCAATGTCTAGGTGTCTCTCCACCAAGGGTTACTTCTTTCTTTTTCCCATCTGGAATTATAAAAGGAACCATTAGAACAGAATTTCATGTACCATTTTACTGAATAAATGTGTCATATAATGGCCTGAAACTGGAAGGGAATGTTACAGTAAATGAAGTGGCTTTAAGAACCCTCTATTTATTAACTATTTTGAACCACATGCTGCCTCCAATCTGGAATAAATTCTTCCGTATGCGGAGAAGCCCACAAAAAGGCCTGGGCACCATTTAATGCTCATCAATCCCAATAATGCTTACGTAGGATTCAAGTGGTGACTCTGCAAATTCACCCCCTGTGCATTAAAGCCCTGATCCAAACACCACTGAAGTTAATGGGAATATTCACAATGACTCCAGGGTGCCTTGGATCAGGCCTTCCAGAGATGCCAATGAGAGGCGTGCTGTATTCTGGAATCAGATTTCATTCCCAGTCTGGGCATCTTGCTCTTTGGATTTGCTGTGCGTTCATTAATTTCAGGAAAGACCTAACCAGTAACATCTTTAACCAATTAAGGATCAATACTTATTGGGCTCTGAAGGAAATTCTGTTTAATTCTCAAGTGGAGGAAAGAATAACTATATGGACAATGGAGAAAGCATGGGTACTGAAAACAGGGTGATAGATATTTTAATACTTAAAATAAAGCTTTCAGGGGAAGTAAGCATCTGTAACAGTAAGGAGCATTGCAGGGAAATGAAGGACTATACTACACATTCTATACAGTATTTACTAACAGTGCCAATAGGTCCCTTTTGTTGCCAAGTCAAAACCATTGTATGCATACCAGGTTGAGTAGCAATACTATGAAGATAATTGACAACTGGTTGAATGAGATGCAGAACAATCTGGACAATGAAAGTTCTTCATGACAGATGTTAATAAGGAGCTATTTGAACGGCTCTTTTGTTCATTCTCAAATTAAGGCTCTCAGGCTAGATTAAAGACATGTCTTGCAGTCCTACATAATAATGAATAGGCACTGTGGAAGCAGAATTAAGGCTAATTCCCAGGTAAGATGGAAATTTGCACTCCCTCATGCCAGCTAAGATCATTGCTTTAAAACAGCTTGTCTGTTTAGGCCTTCAGATAAACCTGATCTGAATCCATCAATTGTACAATAAAAGGGTCATTTTACAATCAAATTAGCATCCATTCTTCATGTTGTCTTTGGTTGACTTGGTTAGGTTTTACAACTCCACTTCTCAAGTTATTCAAGCTTTTTAAGGGTGTCATTTTATGCAAGTTAATTGTTTTTCACCATAACAAGTCAGTGAGTGTCCATCGGGGATGAGCAAATTAGCGTGCATACAGTTAATGCCCCCCTGAACCTCATTTGGATAAGGTAAAGCACACAGCATTCACCATAGCTCCCTTTTCTCAACAGGCATGGATGTCTCCATTTATCAGATGTAAGTGGACAGGATATCCATTCTCCCTTCTGGATCTTTATGAAGTAACCAACTGTACTGATTCCCATCCTCCATTCTTTTGGGAGCCACCCTGTATGCCCATTCCCACACAATCCAATGGGCTGGAAGCAGCAGATAAGGAACCTACAGGAGTGTTTCTAGATCTTTTTGCTGCAGGATGGGAAGCTAAACAAACCCAAGCAGGTGAATTAGTGGGGAGCTGGAGAACAGTAGGTTTGACGAGATGAGATGGAGAAGGGTGGGCAGCTGGACCCTGAAGATGCTGTGGGAGGGAGGTAAAGGAGCAGAAAGCTGTTGGATCTCCTGCTGTATAGAAGGCAGTATCAGGTAAGAGCCTGTGTAGTTACACAGAAGATCACAGAGTTGTGTGGAAAAGGGCTGTGCAGCTTTGAGGGGGAAGGGCTTTAAATGGCTCAGATAATATGGATAACTATCCAAGCTTTTACCTTAAGGGAACTCTAACTCCAAATCTTTTGTGGTTCGTTTGTTTCCAGGTTCTGTGTAGTTCTGCTCTCCTCCACCTATTTTAAACACTGCCATTCAATTACTTTTACAATTTTACTAATTGTAGGAGTGGACATTTTGTTTGCAAACTTCATTTAGATCCAGTTTGTGGTTCTCTACAAGCAGAACTCCTACAAACTATAAAGCAGAGCGGATATGTAACGATGTACTAACTTACCGACAAGAGATTCTATCACTATCCTGTATGCAGTGGCATGACTGTGAAGCTGCCACTGGGCACAAACACTAGTCATGCGCACTTGATATGTATCCAGATTTGTCACGCCCAAGTACACTGCGATTGAACATAAAAACAAACAGTCACTGCTACAATAAAAATGCCAGAAAACAAGAAAATGCTGCAATATAATTATCCAAAAATCAGAATAAAAAGTAAAAAAAGTAAGTGATCATTTTTATTAATGAATTTTAAAGAAATAATTGTAATGCAAAACCCTGCATAAAAAATAATCCCCAAAACAATATCTAATAAAGGACAGGAAGCAGAAAGACAACATCTACATCCTGAGTCCACAGATCTGGAATTTGAGAAGGGCCAATAAACAGTGTTAATAATTCACTTAAAAGCAAAATGTTATTGATGTAACAATACTGTTGTCAAAGCTGAATTTAAGGTTAAGATTTCCATGATGTAAAGCCTAACTCAGATGATTTCAAAGGATTGCCTGATCAGAAAAAAGAAAACAGCCTTTCATTAAGCAAATTTATAGTTATTAGAGTTGACTGATAATAAATAATATCTGCTTTATGGCCTGTCTTGTGTTCATTCCAGTAGGAAACATTTTAAAGCTCTATACTGTCTGATGAAAAAAGACTTTCTTTACGCAAACAACTAGCTCAAAATACATAGAAGAGGAAAAGAATTCCATGTGAGAATTCATTCAGGGAGTTGTGTGAAGCTAAAGTTACAATGGAAAAATGGTCCATAGAGATCTGAACAGCATGAAATCATTCTTACATGTTTTGGCTGTGCCTGCTAGGGCATCACTGAAGCCTGTTGAGTACGAAGCAAATATTTTAACACTATACTCAGTTCCACTGAACAGATTTAGAATGAGAATGGTGTTAATATCATCTCCCACGAAGGTCTCTAGTGCTGGTCCAGGGACTGAAAAAGAATAGAACACTTCGTAATTAAAGAAATTATCAGGCAGTAAAAAAAAAAAAAAAAAAAAATCATAATCTGCAGTCAAAAATAGGTTTATTCCTAAACATACTGCTTTATTATTACTTGCTTAGCCCCAGTGGCACACACAGTGCAGTACACAGAATTGAAGACACTCCATAACTAGAGCAGCTTATAGTCGAAGACAGACATGTGGAAGCCAGCACGCACTGAGGAATCCAGCAGTGACATTCATCTAGGGTTCAACATTCGCACTTGCTAAACCCCTTTTGTGCTGTTCCAGTGGAACAAAGGGGACTCAGCACTACCCTAAATAGGCAGCTAAAGATTCCCTTGGCTTGGAGGCATAACAGGATCTGGGGATCCCCACCCACAAAACAAGTCCCGACAGGGCTATTCAAACCTGCATCATTTAAAGCAGCTCTGAGGCTGGGAACAGGAACGGTGTATAACTGGCACCAGAACAGAGAACTGCAAACACTGCCATGTCTATCTTAACTGTACTCACTGCTTACAGCTTAGGATATAGCTTAGAATTCAGCCCCTGGAGTGTTTTTCTTTTTAAATTTTATTTCCTCCCCATTATAACAGTAACCTCAGTTCTTATGGTCATCATGAAATAAATGTTTTTCAGAGGGATTTGAATGAGGGGATGTGGCCTGGTTAACTGTGAATGAAGTCTACAGTTCGGTATCCAAAAATTAATGCATCTAAAATTACAGGGCACTTTGAAAAATTGGATCTAAATCTCTGTGAACTACTTTGAAAATGTATCTCTATAGGCTCTCAGCATTTTAACTGCAGTCAGTAACAGTTTTTTTTATGTGGGACTTTTAGCAATACATGTGAAAACTGAAAAAGCAAAAATAGAAGCCAAAGCAACCAATTTTGAAAACTCACTATTGATAGGTTTGTAGACAATCCTGTAGCCCATTGTTGGTGATGGAGGGGCATTCCAGCTAATACGTAATCGGTTGTACCACTCATCTGAGACCCTTAAATTTCTGGGGGCAGAAAGAGGCACTAAAAGCAAAACAAATTGTGAGCTTCCATATCTGCATCTCTTACAAGCATTTGTACAAAAGATAGACATGCATATAAATAATAACCCAGATTACACATAACTCTAGATAAGGAGACCAGTTCTGCCCCTGGGTACACAGTCACAACTTCCAAAAGTCCGGAGGAGCCACAGCCATGTGTCTGAGAAAGGATCTGGACCTGCTGAGTCAAATTCATCCCTGGCATTATGCCAGTGAATTAAAAAATGGAGTTTCTAAAAGAGTTATAGCAAGGATTAATTTGGACTGTTGTGTCTATTGAATAAATATTGTAATTTCAAATTAATACACAGCCTTAATGTAAAAGAGGAGTAAAAGAGAATTCAGTGATAACCATCTTTCATGTATATATTTCCTTTCAACTCAAAGTATCCCAAGGTGCTTTATAAATTTGGGCCCTGATTCTGCAAATGCTTATGCACTTGCTAAACTGAAGTCAACGGGACTATTCATATACTTAAGTATGTAGTAAGTGTCTGCAGGGTCAAGGACCGAAAGTGATACACAAATTAAGCACAGAGATAATTTCATCTACCATTGAAATACAGCCACTTATCAGGTGGAACATCCCAGCTGTTTAGCAGAGCACAGTAGGTCTATCTTTTTTCCATTTTATCCACAGGTTGAATTTGGTTAGAGAGAATGTAGTGACCTGTGTTGGTAAGTTGGCTAGAACTAATATAACAATTCTGCTGAAAAGTTCAACAGGGTCTTTCACAACTGCAAATGGTCAGGAACTATTAAAAAATATTTCATCCAAAAGAAATCTCTCCAACAGCATAATGGCTGGGGCATCATCATCATCACTTTCTACAGAACATGGACTCCATGGTGGACTCCCAAACCATAAGAACACAAAAACAGCCATACTGGGTCAGACCAAAGGTCCATCTAGCTCAGTATCCTGTCTTCCGCCAGTGGCCAATGCCAGGTGCCCAGAGGGAATGAACAGAAACAGGTAATCATCAAGTGATCCATGCCCTATCACCCATTCCCAGCTTCTGGCAAACAAAGGCTAGGGACACCATCCCTGTCCATCTTGGCTAATAGCCATTGATGGACCTATCTTCCATGAATTTATCTAGAATTTAACCAAGAATTGACTGGCCTTGCTCTCTTTCTGCTATCTGACAGTGTCACAGCACAAGACATAATCAAACGTGATTAAAAACAGTCAGATGTTTATCAGTCAATGCAGTGGGACTTGTATAAAAGTTCTGATTCATACATTTCTCCATTTTTAAACTGAACCCATGTTTTAACTTGAACTCAGATGTTTGCATAGTATGAGAAAATAACAAAACAAAACATCTCTTACTCATACCTTTCTGACCGCCTAAAAACAGAATGTTTGTACTTACAGGTTTTTCCAGGAGCTGAGACACTGACTCCTTCCCCATCAGAATAGATTGGAGTGACAGTAACTTTGTATACAGTATCTGAGAGGAGAGGCTGAAGAAGAAGATTGTTTTGTCTTCCAGGTACCATCACCTGGATGGTTGGAACATCAGAAACAGACAAGGTTGACTATTAGCTTCTTAAATCCTTTTATAAACACATATGAACTCTGCCATCATATACCTCTCCCACTTCTGTACAGCAATTTATTCCTAATGAGCTGGTTTACATTTTAAATATGTTTGTGATGCTCTATTTTGACAACAGTTGCCCTCCCTAAATAATCAGCGGACTTGTTCACTATACATATCTAAGATAGTAATGTACTAAGAGAACCTGCCTATGATAGACAGCTATATCTGCATGTATGAACTATCACTCTGTACTAAATCTCTGAGCCAATACAACTTTCAAATATTCCTTAGATCGGTTATATTAACTGCATGATTACTATTCAAAGAGTGGTTTCACTATAGAGGGTGGGGGGAATCTGTATATTTTGCTTACACTTGGTCTGAAAGGGATTGCCCAGCACTGTCCCTGTTAACTAAGGCCCATCTAGGTTTAATTTAGGGATTATTCCTTATGCCATGAGGCACTTAAGCACGTGTTTTAGTTTAACTTCAGTGGGACTAAAGCACTTGCTTAGGTGCTTTGCTGAATCGAGACTAAAATGCCAGGTCCTGCAGCTTTACCGTTTACATTTATGGGCATGTGATCCAGATCAAAATTCATAAATATTTTAATAGCTAGAGTTTTAATATCTTTACTAACATTTTATTTTATGTTTTTAAGTAATAACTTATTATTGACTATTAAAAACATAGACACATCTATATTGTCTATTTGGTTTGGTTTAAGCTTTCACTGACCTGAAAAAAGTTAATCTGGGATTTGAATTTAATAAACCTCTGGCTATATCAGATGAAACAGAAGAATATTGCCCATTATGCTATATATTTTTGATATTGCCTTGTACTATAGTATTATATATGCTATGCATATCTATAAAGCTTTTTGTACTGGTCCAAAAAGAAACCACTGTATTTAAAAGGTTCAGTTTAGGATTACTGTTTTGAAATCAAAGAGATAGCTAAAAAGTAATTTTCTAACAAAGCCTCATAAAATATGGATGAAACTGAAAAGAAACAATAATATGATTCATATCTCAGTAGAAAATATATTCAAGTAATCCCTTTCTTTGCCGTTCTTATTGATCTAGTGGTCAAAAAAAAATAAAACAGAAAAAATGAAAAAAAAAACAGACTGCAGGGAATATGAAAGAATATCCAGTATGTCCAATAACACTTCCTGTTAACATAAATAGGAGTGTGCTGCATGAATGAGAACTCCATCAGATTACAGAATGTGAGAGAAAAAAGCTCGTACATGAAAGGACGCTTTTACATTCTGAAGTAATGATTTGGAGACATAAGCCTGAATGATACATTTTGCTCTATTTTATATATACTGTTAGGCCCAAATTTTAATACTTGACTTCAATAGGAAACTCAGGTATACGCTATTGACAAACCCAAGTGTTCAAAAATCATTAGTTGGGCCCCCAAATATTAAGAAACTGGCTCAAAAATCATGAGATTTAAAAAATAATAAATGTAAGGTTCTTTTTGTATTCTGGTCTTTAAACCATTAGTGTTCTTTCTTTCAAGCTTTCCACCCTGTCATAAACAGATAAGTAAGAGTTAATAGAACAAAACTGCTTCATATCTCTTTGCCTGGAAAGGGTTAAGAACAGTGAGCCTGGCTGTCACCTGACCAGAGGACCAATCAGAGGACAGGTTACTTTCAAATCTTGAGGGAGGGAAGTTTTTGTGCTGTGCGTAGTTTTGGTTGTTGTTCACTCTGGGGGCTCAGAGGGACCAGGAGTGCAACCAGGTTTTCTCCAATCTCTCCGATACAGGCTCTTATAAGTTCAGACTAGTGAGTACTAGGTAGATAAAGCGAGTTAGGCTTATGGTGGTTTCTTTATTTGCAAATGTGTATTTGGCTGGGAGGAGTTCAAATGTGTATTGGCTGAAAGGACTTTTAATTTGTACTTGTATACTTAGGCTGGGAGGGTGTTCCCCAGTGTCTATAGCTGAAAAGACCCTGTACCTATTCCATTTTAAATTTACAAAGATAATTTTTACTGTTTTTTCTTTCTTTAATTAAAAGTTTCTTGTTTAAGAACCTGTTTTTTATTCTGGTGAGACCCCAGGGGACTGGGTCTGGATTCACCAGGGAATTGGTGGGGAGAAAGGAGGGAAGGGGGAGAGAGAGGCTGATTTCTCTCTGTGTCAGGATTACTGTCTCTCTCAGGAAGAGTCTGGGAGGGGGAAGAGAGAAGGAGGGGGGAAGGTGCATTTTCCTTTCTGTTTTGTGATTCAAGGAGTTTGAATCACAGTGATCTTCCAGGGTAACCCAGGGAGGGGAAGCCTGGGAGAGGCAACGGTGTGGGAAAGGGTTTGCTTCCTTGTGTTAAGATCCAGAGGGACTGGGTCTTGGGGGTCCCCAGGCAAGGTTTGGGGGGACCAGAGTGTACCAGGCACTGGAATTCCTGGTTG
The DNA here is from genome assembly GCF_025201925.1 of Gopherus flavomarginatus. Lineage (NCBI taxonomy): Eukaryota > Metazoa > Chordata > Testudines > Testudinidae > Gopherus > Gopherus flavomarginatus. The sequence goes on along the minus strand of NC_066618.1, from coordinate 277,301,121 downwards.
GTGGCAGCGCTACAGGTTCTAAGCTGGTAATTGAGCTTAGAGGAATTCATGCTGGTACCCCCATCTTTTGGACGCTAAGGTTCAGAGTGGGGAATTATACCATGACACCCCCCAACTATGAGGGTTAGAAACTTACATTTTATTAAAAAATTAAAGATGAAAATCTCCTTGTATTTATATGACTCCAGAAGATGAGGCTTTAAGAAAAACACCAAATATTGCATGACTTAGAGTTGACAACAGTAGGTGTAAAGCACAGCTTAGAACGAAGACTTTCTTCCTGAGATGTCCGATAAAGATTCACATGTATCTTTCTTAAGCACCCAAATTTGAAAGTGTTATTCTTACTGTGATCCCAATCCATGAGTAGTGTGACAGACTTGGAGCTCCTCTGCACTAGTTTAGGAAAACTGTACATCAACCTGATTGTTGGGATGTTTACTATATGGATATATTGGTTTAGTTTAATAGGGGACCGTTGGGGGAAAACAAAGCCAGAAAAGAAAAATGGCTCAAGTGTAGCCACTTTTCCAAAAATGTTTGAGGGTTGGTAAGGGACAATGCCAGGGCAGACAAAGGTCCAGGTACACAGAAGATCAAAAGAACTCTGGTCGGTTAAAAAAAGGGACTCTCTCTCAAGAGAGAGAGGTAGTTGTTCAGAGGAACGAGACAGAGACACATACCCCCACTGGGGCTACCTGAAGAAGTTAAGCCTGTAGGTTACCCTGAGGGGATGGGAAGACTTCATGTATGATAGACAGTCTAAATGCATGTCTGTTGTTTAAAACTCCTTTTTCCCCCCAATAAGCTTTGCCCCTCCTGCAAACTGAACAATACTTTGCATTTCAGAAGGCTGTTTTGGCACTATACTTGTCACAGGTGTCAGAAACTCAGCTGCCTCTGGGCTTGGTTCCCTAGCAATCCAATAAGCTCAGTTGGGGCCGATAAATCCTCACTAAGTGACTGTGCTCCCAGATCACTCAGGAGGGCCAACAGATCACCATTTAGCAATAACAGCACTGTCAGTGGCGCTGGAACACTTTTAATAGTGGGGGTGCTGAAAGCCAGGAGCCGGGAGCAGGGCTGTGTCTCCGGGATGGGGAGGACCAGACAGGGGTAAAGAGGCCGAGTCTGGGGCTGGGAGCCCGCATGTAGGGCAGAGAGTAGAGCCCTGGGAGCAGGGCCAGCAGCTGCAGCCCCGCGTAAAACCTGGGGATGCTGCAGCACCCCCCACACCCGTACAGATGCGCCACACTAGCACTGCATCAGATCTGCTTCCTGCCAAGCCCTTCCTCCGGTCCTTGCCTGCTCTGCTCCAGTCCTAGTCCCTGCCAACCTTTGAACTCCTGATTCCTTCCCTTCTGGCTCTGACCACTGGCTTTTCTCTTGACCATGGCCTTGACTTTGCCCTTTGATTCACTTCTGGCTCCTGGCTCTGACCATTGGCTTGCCTCCTGATCACGCCCCCAATTCTCCCCTTTGATTCTCCTCTGACCACTAGGCCAAACTGTCGTAGTAGGATTTTATGTTTGTATTTTGTATAATTTAGCAGGAAGGATAAAGAATAATCATGTAGCATGTATTAAATGCGTTAGTGTATGATTTGATCATATCCTGCCAGCCACCCTTTCTGAAAGCAGAAAGGAATGGCCTAATGGGCCATTGGTAAAGATGCATCAGCCAGAATCTGTGTCTGGAGCTGATTTCAAGGCAGTGACAGACCTTTAGGGTCACCATTTTGTTGTAGGTTTACCATTTTGAAACAAGTAAAAGAATGCAATGATTGTTTTCTCCTGCATTGCAATTTGATATTCCTGTTCAAATGTTTTGTGTACATCAATCCTGTTTTATGTGTGAATGAGGAATGTATATGTTAGAAGTTAAGTGTGAAGGCCATCACCAGACCAGATGTTCTAGGGAGGAACCGAAGACAGATGTAAGGGCACCAGGAGATTGCAACCCGCCCCTATTGAGATGTCAGAGAGGGCAGACTGACAACCCTAAAAGATGTGGCAGGCATCCATCAATGGGGATGAGATAGCTGTGATCAAAACCAGCATGGGGTAACTCCTGAGAGACTGATGAAAGAACAAGATAAAGAGAAGAAAAATTTAAGAAAACAAGCACTTGTCACAAGACGATTGATTACAGCATGACAGTACAAATCTCATTGGTCCCAATGAAGGAAAATTACTATATAAACAGGGTGCTTTACCATGAAACTTTGGTTTCATCCTGCCAAGACTTCCCCGGATCATTAGGTTGCGAACCCAACTCCTACCTACCCATGATCAACCTAGCTTGCCATTAGATTGATCCTGACCCTGGACTGGTAATTATAACATCGACTGGTGGGACTGTGTGTGTGTGCATGTGTGACTGAATGCATATGCTAATTGTTGTATCTTCAATAAATGCGGCCTATTGCCTTTTCCCCTGAAAAAAGATACTGTGTGCTTCTTATAAGCATAACAAAACTCATGCTCCAACCACAAGGTTACCCTGCCTACATGTCAGTGTGTGACAATAGGATCCCAAAGGGAAGAACTGCGGGTACCTGAACTCAGTCAGGACTGCTAGGTAAACACAGTTAGTACAGAAGGCACTATAGCCCGGGTCCCAGCCTAGGAGTGGGGGAATTGGAAAATTCCACTCCAGAAGAGGTGAAGGCAGAAGGCCTGAAATCTGAGGGGCTGCACTAAGAGAGACAAGAAAGGGGACAGAGGTGCAGCTAGCCCTGAAGTCGTGAAAAGTACTTTCTTAAATACTTGTATTACAAAGATTGAGGCCCGTCATAGCATAATCAAGAACAGCAGCAGTTAAGCATCAATTAACCTAGAAGTTTAACCCAAAGTCCAGCATCTTTAGTCAGTTAGGCCCTAATCCCGTATTTGACAATGCACAGGTAGATTGCTTCACCTACATGGGGCACCTTGAACAGGTTTTTGCACAGACACAGCAGCCTGCCTGCACTGCATCGATTGCAGGATAGAGATTTAGAGTCCAATTCTGCAGCAATTCCATACACAGATCGTCCACTGACTTCGATGTAGGATAGGTGCAGGATTGGGCTCTTTGTTAATACTAATAGGATCTCTGAACGTTTATTTAAGTCATACAAAAAAAACTCATGCAGACCATTCTTACCACTTCCTCAGCACGATCACCTTTACTAGTGAGGTAGGTCACTCTGAACTGGTGAACGTTGTAGTCTGAAATGTCCCATGTCACTCTCAAGCTTGATGTGGTTTCATCATCTATAACAAGGTTTTTGATTCCTGTTCGGAAAACTAAAAATAAAAACAAAAGTAAATCAAAAGAATATGTCATAGATCTCATTTAAAACATGTCTTTTGAAATGTGTCACTCAACATTAGGGGACCATTAGGGGAGTGAAGTTCTGGAATAGCCTTCCGAGGGAAGTAGTAGGGGCAAAAGACTTTCCTGGCTTTAAGACAAAGCTTGATAAGTATATGGAGGGGATGTTATGATAGGATCGTTAATTTGGGCAATTGATCTTGAATTACCACCAGACAGGTCTGCTCAATGGTCTGCGGGGAGATGTTGGATGCGATGGGTACTGAGTTGCTGCGGAGAATTCCTTCTTGGGTGCTGGCTGGTGACTCTTGCCCACATGCTCAGGGTTTAGCTGATCGCCATATTTGGGGTCGGGAAGGAATTTTCCTCCAGGGCGGATTGGCAGGTGCCCTGGAGGTTTTTCGCCTTCCCCTGCAGCGTGGGGCACGGGTCGCTTGCTGGTGGTTTCCCTGCAGCTTGAGGTCTTCAAACCATTTTTGAGGATTTCAATAACTCGGTCCTGGGATAGGGGTTGTTATAAAATTGGATGGGTGGGGTTCTGTGGCCTGCCTTGTGCAGGAGGTCAGACTAGATGATCAGATTGGTCCCTTCTGACCTATGAGTCTATGAGTCTATTATTTTGTATTAATTATCAACAAGCAACAACAGCTGCACCCCATTTCTATGGAAGTAATTATGGGGGTTTGCAGTGGATTTAAATAGGAACAGAAATGAACCCAAAAATGTTACCAGGAATGAATGGATACTGATCTTAAGGAGCAATAAATGTTATATAAATGTCCCTCATTGTTTTATTTATTTATATGACACCTATCCTTGGCTGTCTATGGGTTTTAGAATAATTAACCCTGTACAAAAGCTCAGTTTGCTATAGAAATCACTATGCTAGACAGGCAGCCTACATTTAGAAACAAATTGTTTGATTCAAGAAAACAAACAATGAGATCTTTTTAATTCTGTTTTTTGTATGGGGCCTAAAACACGTTAGAGTACATTGTATTGACATTCATTTCTTTTACCTGCGGTTGTGGGTCTGGAGGTTGCAGTACTGCTAGTAGCAAGGCTGGTAGATACTGTAGTGGTTCTTGCAACTGAAAAAATAATACTCCATTCATTAACATTTCAGAAAGATCTGGAAGCCATTTGTGTACTCTTTTAACACCAGTTATGGAAATATTTTCTGGTATTTATAACTATGATCCTGAGCCCACTTACCTACCTTTATGCACCCACTTCATTTTAAGTAAATGAGTCTATTTAGGACCTTTCAAGAGCACTACATTCAATGTATAAGATGATATTCTGCAGAGAATGAAACAGTGGAAGGTATTATGTACCTCCTAGTCAAATTAGAAGCAAAAAGATTCAGATGTGTATCTGTAGGAAGAGGCTGGAAATGGGTGGGATGGGAATGGGAAAAGACAGGGTGGGGTGGGATGAGATGAAGCAGGGCGGGGCTGAGGACTTTGGAGAAGGAGGTGGGGGCAAGGCCTGGGGAGGAGCTGGGGCAAGAAGAGATGGGGTCTTGGGGGGAGGGGGCAGGACTTGGGGCCGAGCATAGGGTTGAACGTCCCCTGGGCCCGGAGGAAGCCAGCGCCTATGCCCATGACTTCTCTTTGAACAAAAGAAAGACATCCAGAAAGACAAAGATTTAAAGACTTCTCCCCTTGCTAAATTGTTCCAATGGTTAATTACCCTCACAGTTAAAAATCTGCATCTCATTTCTAATTTGAATTTGTCTAATTTCAGCTTCCAACCACCACTAGTATCACCCTTCAAGCGTTAGGAGGGTAGGCTAGGTTTCATGCCCATTCTTATATTTAATTTGTCTGCTGAGACAATCAACAAGATTGCCAGCAAGGCCAACAAATTACATTGTTGTCACTATACACAGTCATAGCCATGTCAGTCCCAGGACATTAGAGAGACAGATAAGCTTTCAAGCCACACAAAGCTAAACATAACAACAGCAGCAGTACTGATGCATGACTACTTGCATGGATATAGATTTCTTGCCTAAGTAAGGGTTGCAGGATCAAGCCAAAGTTACTAAATATGTATGTATACCTAGATTTGAGTCAAATAAATTTTCCTGTTTACAACTGAGAATACAGTTTCAACTTAACCAAGTCACTACCCAAAAAAAGAAAATAAAATGTATGTGAACTTCTAAAGAATGTTGTCTGATGATTTTTTATATTTTCTTACTTAATGAACAAAAGGGATACACATCAATTCACAGCTTACTCTACGTAATGCAACACTGTCCTAAGCTAGTTTTCAGTAATAAGTCATAGTGATATCACCATTATACAGTTGGTCAAAAAATTAAATAATCTTGCCTTCTAATAAATCTGTTTTATATTCAAGAAAAGAAATTGTTATGCAAGCTCCTTTACTCTTCTTTCCTAAGGGCTTTATTGAGCACAAAAGAACCACATCCTCCCCACAGAAGACTGATTTTTTAGAAACAAAGCACAGCGGCCCATTAATATTTATTTTTCATGTTGAGAGATGTCTGCTGCAAAGGAAAGGGACTTTGTTAAGATGGGCATAATAACTTAAAGATACTGCCTGAGTCTGCTGGGCTAAAAATAGCTTGTAGATTGCCCCAGAAGTAGAGTTTTAAACTTTCAGAATAAACCCATTTTAGAGATGGGTAAGAAAGGGAAGCACTGATTAAACACAAAGGTGGGGTAAAAGACAGACAGACTGAAGGAAAGAAACATGGAAAAGATGGGCGGAGACAGACAGGTAAGGAAAGAAAGAAATGGATGGAGACACAGACAGACAGACAGATGGAGGCTGTTAGGGCAACGTTCACATTTCAGAATGGGAGTGCAATAGAGATTTTTTCCAGATACAGAAAAGTACACCTAAATACAGATTTAGTGTAGGTGCTGGTTTGAGTCAGTAATTCATCTCAGTTCAGCAATGCACTTAAATTTAAGCATAGGAATGGATTTAATCATGTGCTTAAATGCCTACATGAAGTAGAGATTTTAAACACCCAAGCTGGAAACGGTCACAATGGCCACTATAAGCCATTTGTATGTTTTCTTCCGACGTCAGTGACAGTTGCACAGGCACTGATGTAAACATACAGGGCCAGATCCTCAGCTGGTATAAATCAGTGCAACTCCACTGATTTCAATTACATTACAAATGTGTGGCTGAGAAAAATATACAGTAAATGTCAAATACTTCTAATTATGTTTTTGAAAAGTATTTAAATTAAAATATTTCCATTCCAAAACTAAATCTAATATAGCTTTTAATTAAATATCCCACCCCCAGACTAAATATTGACATCTAGACCAAAGAATGTGAAATAATCTTTGAGCCAAAGATGTGTAACCAGAGACAGTCTAATGCTATTTAAGCTGGAAGGGCAGCCAAAACCTTCTTTCCGGGCTGGATGCCTTCTACCACACAATATTAAATAAAAGCACAAAATAGGTCTCCAAAGCCTTGATGATAAATCATATTTTTCAATATTAGAAGCAAAGGACAGTCTATATTTTAAACATAAGCTTAATATATATTATACTTTAAAGTATATAAAACTTTTTAAAACAATACAATACAACCATTAGTTTTTGTCTTACGTGTAGTTCCAAGAACAGCAACAGCATCACTTTCACTTTTATCACTGTAAACTGCCAGCAACGAAACTTCATACCCTGTATTGGATAACAACCCCTCAACAACATGCGTGTCCTTGTCTCCATCTAAGACAACCTAAAAAATAGAGCAATATCTAGAGAAACCATTCCCCATTTTTTACTGTTGTATTTGATTAATTTCATAAAAACTTTACTGAATTATAGGAAAGATAGAATTTCAGCACCTAAAATATACAGTCAGATATACCAAACTACTCACTAATAATTTGTTCAGCTCATAGATTGAGTTATTCTATTGCCAGTTTTATTGCTCTGCCATGTAACTTTATACTATGATCCACACAAATAACGTTAGCTTACAATTAAGGCTGATGAAGTTTAATTTGAAAGCAATCACTAAAACTCAAGGAACTGACCCCTAGAGGCCTAACTTAAACTTCATGATACCAAAACACATTAGTCAACTCAGCAGCCTTGGACTCTTCTGACTCCAAAGTACAAGTACTCACAAAACACACATCCATTTCCTCAATGTTTCACTTAATCACAGAATTTTAGCTTTAACCTCTGCAAAATTAAGGTAATTTACCAACACACATACTTGTAACTGAAAAACCAAGAATGTGTTATTACAATCTAAGAAATTACAAGGTCAAGAGTTCATATTTTGTATTTCAGTGTGAATTTGAGAGTTTTGTAGGAGGGAACTGAAAGGTAGTTTTTGTTGCTGAGCTGAAGACCATAGGTGTGTGTTTGGATATGACAATGTGTGGTTGAGAAAGCATGGATTGTCTTAAATGGTGATCTCCTTTATTTTTAGTGATTGCATTGGCAGCGAGTGAATTTGAGCAACATTAACTATATGATAACGTTTTTGTGTGCGGATTTCCCTGTTTCTTCATGTTTAAAAATTGAATTGGGCAGTTCAGTGGCTGACAGTGGATACAGGGGGACCAAGAGATGGAGAGAGGTGTACAAGACTGACCCCAGGATCAGGAGAAGTGAGGAGTGCTTCTGGTGAACTGGGTTGGCAAGTGGGTTTGGGACAGTGCGTTTAGGCCACTGCAAATATTGATATGACTCCCTGAGGCAACACTGGCAGACTTTTAGGGATGGACACTCATCTTATCATCTGAAGAGAAACAAAACCACTCCACTAATGAGAACCAAGTGAAGTGGGGAGCAATTTGTTCAGCATACGGTGTTTTTGAAGCACTCAGTCAGTATAAATAGCACAATATCTTTATTCTGTGCATAAAGACATGCTACAGTGTGAACGTTTCTTAATAAAGAAAGAGGTGCAAATCCAGGAAAAATTTGCTATGGTGGCTAACAGCCCACAAAACCATCACAGACTCCCGGGCTCTGTGGAAATAGAGACTGTTCCCAGTTCAATGGGGAATGGGTCTAGTCTTCTGAAGGTACAAAATGTTGACCTGGCACACTGCTCAAACAGATATTTTTAGGCAAAATTCAGATACAAGTCTGAGTGAGTCTACATGGAATTTAAGCTGGTATAACTAACACCTTCTTCCAGCTCCACCCACCCACCCACAATGCATGTCAAACCATCTTAGACACCCAAGACTCACTTGGACTTGCTAACTTATCTCTGACTCACATCACTTACCAATGTATAATTGACACCACCTGTGCGTGCATTCATGCACACACACACACACACACACACACACACACACACACACACACACACACACACACTCTCTCTTACTCTGGACCATGGAGCCTAAAAGAACCTCAGGCAGTCTATGCTGGTGCAACTAACAAGCCAAAGGATCACAAGAGATTAGTGTAACAAGCAAATCAACCAACTTGAGGGTATAATAATGTGTGCCCCCTATTCTAACACCCACGAAGAGCTATCCTTGATCATGCACATTTTAAAATCGTTATTCCAGCTCTTTGGGTAAGTTACACCAGCCTAGACTGTGTTACACATTGCCAGAGTTGGTGTGAGCAGGCACTTACAAAACCTTTCACATCACTCTCAGAATTTGGCTCCACAGCGTCTACCCAGTCAAATGGCAACAGCTCTTGAGAGCGAAGGTGGGTGTATTGTATTTCTGCATGCCTAATAAGGCAGATGGGAAAGAAGTTTAAAGAGGAAGCAGCCTGGAGGTTTTGTGCTATCCTTGGCCTGACCTCATTACAAAGGTCAACTGAGGAGAACAAGGAAGGAGCCTGGGTATTTTCTATATTTTAAAATGTAAAAATATTGTCACCCAGCAGCATTTTCCAATGAATGAACCATTCACCCTGATGAGAGAGGGACCCCAGATCAGCAGATATTTCATGATAATTTTATAAATATATACTAATACAAAGTGATTTAAAAAACAATACAAGGACAATAATAAGCTCCAATCCAAAATACATACCAGTCAAAGAGACTCATTGGCAACAACATTTTCAGGGTAGGTATGTGAAATAAACGTAGTAAAAAGGGAGTCCAGGAAAAGGGGAACCTTAACCCATCTCACGAGCAGGGGAACTCCAGGGTGTGACAGGCTTATCAACTAGCTCACTTACAAATTCCTTCTTTTGCTTTCTTACCCTCCAAATTCATCTCATCATGCACAAGAGCATCTCCGGCTAGGTGCGGGAAGACAGAATTAGGGCAAGGCTATTTTCCAGAAAAGCCCCAGTTTCACTACCCTAGTAGGACCAAGTCCTACTCACACTGCTTCTTCTCTGCTCCAGATGAGGAAGAAATGCTGCCCCAAACCCATATCTGGCAGTGCTTCCTCCACCCCTGCAGATAGCGTTGTGCATAGGGAGATGCTATCCCATTCCACAATGGAGTCACTAGCAGAAGGAGGAGAGGAACCGGGGTGGGGTGGGACAGTAGAGGATCATATCAATGAGTAGAAAAACATGGGTACAGAGGATGAATGAGAAAAGAGTAAGTGGAGAGAAACTGGGCAAACAGTGAACAGAGAAAAAGGGATGTCTACCTTTCATTTCTCTCTGCCCAAACAAAGGTTACAAATATGAGCAGAAAGGATAAATAAAGAAAAAAAAATCTTGAACTAGAGAACAAAACAAAACATTTTAAAACGATGAAAATGTTGCCTGAGGACAAGCACAGCTATAGAGAAAGAGATGCATGATGATCTAGAGCTAAAAGTAGAGCACAGAGAGAGAAAGGGGAAAGAGGAGAAACAGAAACACAGGATACCACTGTAATTTATTAACTGTGTGTAAAGTTGGTTTGTCAAATGTTTTGAAATTATGGTTTTATAGGAAGTTTTACTGTTTCCAACTGATTAAACAAATCTAGAACATATTCTCATCCCTTTGCTGGGCACGTCACCCAGCCTCCCCTAGAGTAATCATCTAGTTTTACCTTCATCTTTTTCACTGGGAAGTAGGAGAATTTGAGCATTCCAAGAATTGGGAGTGACAGAGAATGGAAGGGAAGTTCTATGGTAATTGGCACATTAGAGATTAAATAGCTAATTTCCATGAGTTCTCTTCCCTCCGGGTTTATCTACAAAGAGACACTGAAACATTGGTTCAGTTTAATTTTGGAGGGCTTCATGGTAAGCCAGGCTGTTCTCTGAATAGGTCAAACTGCCATGCATCAGTTCACTTGGATTTTGCTTTGCTTAGCTGGCAATGTATTTTCTACAGCATTGGGCCTCTCAAAGTGGAATGTATTTCCTCTTCCATTTATGAAGCATCCATACCAGAGCCTATGAGAGTCAAGAAAACTCACCTCTTCAGATGCACCCCCATTCAGGGGGGTCCATGCCAATCTGTAGTGAGCAATATCAGAGGAGATGGGCTTCCAATTGACTCTAAAACTATCTGTTGATACTTCATCTATTTCCAAATACTGTGGGGCTGGAACTTTTTCTGCAAAACAATGTTATGCGCAAAATATAAAAAAGTGTAAGTTAAAATTTGTAAAAAAATCTTAAAACTACACAAAATGGTGATATTCAACAAGTCCTTTATGGGCTGTAATACTTTGGTCTCATTTCAGTTGTTGGGTTTAGTATGCAGATGCTGGGTGATGGTGGTGGCCCGTGATATATAGGAGGTCAGACTAGATGATCTGCCGGGCCCTTCTGGCCTTAAACTCTATAACTCTCTGTGACTTTTTCAGCTGTAGCTACCTACACAAAATAGAGCATAAGGGATAGCTATCAAAGGTAGCTCCGGTTATAGTCACACTTGGTGATTCTCAAGGAGGCTAGGTATTTTCACCCTGATATACTTACTTAACCATCGAGTGAGCAACATTTTTATCACCCAGTTATTAATTATATTACGATAGTACCTCAAAGCTTCAATCAAGATCAAGATGCCACTGTCCTAGGTATCATACAAACACAACACAATTCCTGCCCCTAAATGGCTCACAGTATAAATAGGCAGGGCAGGCAAAGGGTAGGAGAAAGGAAATGTAATCACTATTATTCTTTTATGAAAACATTACTTTGCTCAGAAAAACTGTACTTAAGGGACATCTACACAGCAAAAATAAATAAATAAGTAAATAGAAATCCCCACAGCAATGAGTCTCAGAGCTTGGGTTGCCAGCCGTAGGCTGGCGCTGAAGAGCTAAAAATAACTATGTAGATCGGAGTGGCCAACCTGTGGCTCCGGAGCCGCATGTGGCTCTTCACAGGTTAATATGCAGTTCCTGGCATAGGCACCGACTCTGGCAGTGGAGCTACAGGCACCAACTTGCCAATGTGCCGGGGAGTGCACTGCTCATTGCTCCCCGCCCCCTAGTAATTTTTTGCTTTGGAGATGAGTAGTTCAGGATGTCAACATTGTAAACTCCATTGGGAGGAGGAGCAGTGATGAATGAGGGGTATTGTTATGCTAGATGGTAATCGGTGCCATCAACCAGTTATTTGATTTACAGACAATTGCAGAGGTGCTTGAAGCAATAGCTGTGCTAAACAGATGACAGGGCTTGACTATGCCTTCTCTTTACCCTCCTTTTCATTTTCTAATTTTCCCAAAAATCAATAGAGTTCTGGCCACTGATGCCTAGAACGTTCACTGAAATCTTGGAACTGACCTGCTATAGCATTCGGATGTTAGCATGTGACACAAAGATATATGGAGAAATGCCATAAAAGTGAGTGAATGGCCTAGCAAGCTCTGCCAAAAAATTATGTCACTACTTTACTAGAAATAAAGGATACAAAATATTGCTGCTCCTGCAACCTTTATATCCTTGATCACATGAGTATATTAATGATGTCATGGATTACTCACATAAGCAAGGATTGCAGCTTTGGTCCCATAGTCAGGACATAAAAAGTTGAAAGACTAAAAAGTTTCTCATGAAAGAAGAATGCAGACACTCATTTCCAGGGAATGAGTGCAAACTTCCAACTGCTTTACACTGTTAGATGAGAAATTGCAAAAATGGGTACTACATTGCAGGTTCTATGAAGAAATTTACATGGACTAAAAAAGCAAAAAAAAATTATGTAGTTCAGTAATTTTAGATTTACTAAGCCTTCCAGTCCTTAAATTTTTACTTTTTATAAACACTGGAGATGCTATTTGTCTACATTTTAGCGGCATAATGCACCCCAAATGAACAAAAAGCAAAAACACCCCGATATTTTGAAATCACAGTTGGAGAGTATCACAATTACTGGTCTTGCTTTCCAAAATAGTAAGTGAATATCAAAGGTGTTCTTGGAAAGCCTTCAAATATGCAGTTAGACTTACTTGTAGAAAAACTGCCAGTCAGCGGCTCAGACTGTCCTTCATCATAGAGGGAAAAAATGGCAACAGTATATTCTGTAAGGGATGTCAGCCTTTTCAGGGTGTATGTTGAAATGTGATCAACTTCCACCTGCAGAATTAATAATTTGTAATTGATACTGTCATGTGCTAGGAATACAGGAAACAAAACCCCTTTACGTTATCAGTGCCTGCAACTCGGCTGGCTAGTAACGGATATGGACAGATAATGCCATGCAATTATGAAAAGAGCCACAAATTATATAATTATATGCAACATTTACATTATGAATGAAGGTAAAGTCAAGGTTATCAAAACCTATTAAAAATGAGATAGTCTAGATTGTAGAAAACTGGAGGTAGAAAACTGGAGGAAGGGAGAATTAGAGAAGTCACAAGTATAAAGGCATTTCTGACAGATGAGCACTTTATATTTAATATTTATCATAAAAAGATGTTCCCATTGTTGTTGTAGCCATGATGGTCCCAGGATATTAAAGATAAAAGGTGGGTGAGGTAATATCTTTTATGGGACCAATTTCTGTTGTTGAAAGCTTGTCTCTTTCACCAACAGATGTTGGTCCTATAAAAGATATTACCTCACACACACACACACACCCCTTCTCCCTCTAATAAAAAATGATGACAGTTTTCTTTGGTCTTCAGCCAGAGTACATTTAACGTGGCATTATAGGGGACATAAACCTCAGAAAGCTGCATAAGCTAGCTGTATATCAGGGCATTCAATGTCACGTCAGATCAGGGCACAAAGAACAAGACACAAAACCAGAAAACTGGAAAAAATATACCATCTAATTTATGAGCAAGAAAACTGCAAAATATACATCACCAAACATTATATATGAGGCTCTCACCATATAAAGTATACATATTACATTACTAGGTATCGGAGATGTTTGCGTACCATGGTGATGAGTTTAGACAGACATTAAAAACCTCACAGATGCCCAGATTATAAGTAAACTACAGAATGGGATTAAGTGAAGTTTAATTTATTGACAAATGTTTAAAGACATGAAAAAACTACTCAGAGCTTTGCCACCCATGAGTTATACTGTCAAACTTGCGGGTAACCTGTCTCAGTTTAATATGGATATTTATCCCATTTCTAAGAAAGAACTGATAACTCTAAATAGTTATAGCCACAGGCTAATGTCAGAAGCTTTTATATCATATTTTATTTGCACAGAATCTGGTCTGTTTATATGATTGGCTCCACTTATTGCAACTATTTATTTAAACATTTTTCATATATTTTGTCTGATTTTTGTATTAAGATGTTTCATTCCATTTAGAGGCTGCTAATGGTGCATATGCTGGTGAAAGCTATAAGGAAAACTCTTCTAGTTACAATGCAGATGTTGTCAGATTGGTAAACTAAGTATTATAACTAAGGGAATGTCTACAATACAATTAGAAACCAGTGGCTGCCCCCAGGTCTGCTGATTCAGGCTCATCTTGCAGGGTCCTAAAGCCTTGGCTCCAGCCTGGGCCTGGAAGTCTAAACTTCAGTTAAACAGCCCCGCAACCCAAGCCCCAAGAACCCAAGTCAGCCGGTATGGGCCAGCCCATGGGTATCTGACTGCAGTGCAGACACACTGTGAGAGTTCAAGCTGAAATAGGTTGTTACAGTCAAGTTATATCCTGCCTAAAGCAAACACTCATACCTATTCTGAGCCAAATCCTACTTCTGTTGGAAGTCAGTTTTTCCTCTTACATGTAACTATAGCAATAAAATTAACAAAATGTAGTAAAATCCCAAGCAGCCAAGTTTTGGGGTAAATTTCTTTTAAAAATTAGCTTAAACTCAGAACCCACAGAAGTCATAGAATTGGAAGGGACCTCAGGAAGTCATCTAGTCCAACCCCCTGCTTAAAGCAGGACCAATCCCCAGACAGATTTTTACCCCAGTAACCTAAATGGCCCCCTCAAGGATTGAACTCACAACTCTGGGTTTAGCAGGCTAATACTCAAACCTTCATTATGTGGTCAGATCCTCAGACATTTTGGATACTGCCCACTTAGGTCAAAGGTCATATTCTACAAACACTTACTCACTGGAATAGTTCCATTCACTTTACTATGAGCATACGGAAGGAGTGCTCACGCAAGTAAGGTTTTGCAGGATCAGATCCCAGAGCGTGACACACTCTGAATAATGCCCTGTATAAAGCATAACGTTCCATGCACAGAGTTTGAAAATTTTAAGTCAATCTTTTGTTACAGCTTGAAAGATCTGATCTGTTTACAGAAATTACACTTAAAAATAATAATATGGTACATTATTAAGTGCTTACTTCATTGGTTTCTGTCCCATCAGTTTTAACATACATAATACGATAACCATTTATTTTTTCGGAAGCAGGATCCCATGTTATCCTGGAAGTGCTGTGTCCAATGTCTGAAAATCTCAAGTTCCTGGGTGGACTTAAAGGCACTTGAAAAATAAATAATTACCATCATGAAAATAGTTCTGTCTTTTTTTCATCCACAAAACATTCTCTCTTGACAATGAACATGAAACACTTTGTTTTAAAAATTATAATCTTAAGCAATATGACTGACATTCTTGTTTCTATATCCTTTTCAGTTTAGACCATTGTTCAGGAAAGTACTTAAGCACATCTTTAAATCTAATAGCTGTGTAGTGCCATTGATTTCAATAGGATTGCATTTGTGCTTAAAATTAAGTATGTGATTAATTGCTTTGCTGAAACAGAGGCTAAAGCACTGGTAAGTATAAGAACCATCCTCACTGTTGAATATTGACATTGAAAGAAATGGAAGTGGGGATCCTGCTTGCTGCTGGACAGTAGAGTTGGATTTATACTGTACAACATTTTCCCCACCTGTGCATTTGGATTTGTAAATTGATTTGTGTTAACTATCTGTGCTCCATGTGTTTGTTAGTGGAAATGGCGTCTTTTAAATGATTATATGATCGTTTAAAAAGTCATCTAATCAAGAAACAGACAATGCTGGGTGATGTTTATAGCTAACCACAAAGGGAATTGTGAGTGTTAAATGCAAATACACCATAACAATTCATATACGTAGAATATTTGATCTCAAAATTCATTTTTCACATGTTTTTATGCTAGTGATGCTTAAACACACAAAAAGTGGAAACAAAAGGATGACAAACATGGTAAATTCAAATGAATATTAGTGAAAACATTTCCATTATTAGTTCAGTTTTAGTTAACACCAAACTTCATTTAACAAATCCATTAAATTACCTTCATATTTTCCTAATCCAAGTTCAGCAGAACGATAAATGCACACTGTACATGTTCATAGAATACTTAACTTATTGTGGAACTTTCAGGACTGACAAAAAACAGTTTGTTTTTTAAAGACCTTAGCAAAGGGGAAAAGGTTTTTAAGATCAGAAGTTAAGTGAATTTCAGGATGCTTTCTCTTCAGCATATGAGAAAGTTAGGTGATAGCCTTCCATAAGTCTAATGGAACATTTGACCAGAGATTTCTCCAGTTCTTGGGCAGAGGGAACTGACAAGACCTATAGAGCTACTAGCTGTTCGACACTTATTATATTTGTTCCTGATTATATATGAGATTCCTCTTTAGGCAAGATTACATTTGGATGGAGTGTTCTCCAAGCAGTTAAGGCCTCCCTACTATATATTGGTTGACTGATGTAAAGGGGTGGCAGAGGGACTATGCTACATATACCGTCACAGTCTACTTCCTGGTTTCCCCTCCCTGGGGGAGAATGCAGATACTATTGTCTGTTTCTGGATCCCATTCTGTCCCATGTGTAGAAGCTGTGCAGGGAGCAGGCATACAGATCTATGCAGATCCAGTAAAGCAAGGAGAGAACAGAACCTGGCCTGCTTGGCACTTGCTACCTATTAAAAACACACTACCTATCACAAATGTGGGTGCTCTCCAATCCTTAGCTCTGCAAGAGGCTCCTCCTGCTCCTTTTTCCAAAAGGGCTTCTGTCCCACACTAGTGCTACTGTTGCCTTCTCTCCCTCTCTCCTAGATATAGCAGCGTTCAGCTAGAAGATGCTGTTCTGGGTGACGGGGAGCCCTCATACTCCCCACTGAACTTTGGCAGGTTCTCACTCTTAATTAGCACCTAAATACCAGCATTAGCCAAAGACCACCCTGGTGCTACTACTGAGAGCTAGCAATACCTGTGGCTGAAATGAAAAACAAGTGATAGGATCACAAAACAGAAAGGGACCATGCTCCCCGAAGCTCCGTTTCAACAACCTGTTATAAATGTGATCTGTTGTAAACAGAAAAAACAGAAGGACCTAGAGTAAGTTACTTGGGGAGTAACAACAGTGGTCCAAGAACAGCAACCCAGCCTCTCACAGGTCACTTCCTGGTGTCTCTAGTATTATTAATTCTGGATCTCTTTGGTTTGCACTCCTCCGTCATGATTCAAGAGAACTTTACTCTCTTATAAAAGGGTTTCCCTGCCTTCTCCATCTTGTTACTGCATTATTCCCTTCCATCCCCAACCATCTGATGTCTTAATTTGCTGTGTTAGCTACCTGTTCTAGATTGTACAGTTGTCTGTGAAGAGCCATGTGCCCCAATGGTAATATGTAAATAATAACTAAATATATTAATTGAAGAAGAAGAGTAAATAAATGATACTAATAATGTCCTCACAGCAAACGAAGCCTAAACTGAACATTACTTTTCATTTTAAAAGGTGGCCAGTCAGAATCTGGTATCACGTGTCAGATTGAGAGCAGCCCTTCCATGGTGACCAAGGGAAAAGCAAGACATCTCCCTTCCCACTTGTGCAGCTGCACAAGCACTGCTGTCAGTAGTGCTTGTGAGCTAGGAAGAGCTGGTGCTACTCATTCCTGCACCCTCTAGGACAGGGCCGGCTCCAGGCACCAGCCCAGCAAGCAGATGCTTGGGGCGGCCAACAGAGAGGGGCGGCATGTCCGGTTCTTTGGCGGCAGTTCGGCGGCAGGTCCCTCAGTCCCTCTTGGAGAGAAGGGCCCACTGCCGAATTGCCGCCGAAGACTGAAGTGACGGCGGTAGAGCTGATCGCGATCTTGGCTTTTTTTTTTTTTTGGCTGCTTGGGGCGGCAAAACCCCTGGAGCTGGCCCTGCTCTGGGGAACAAGATGCTAAAAAGGGAGAGAGGGAAAAGGGAGGGAAAAGGCAAGGCAGCACCACAAAACCACAATGTAATCCTAGGTAGTAATAAATAATAATAATAATAATAATAATAATATATGGCCAGACTTCTGCCACCCTCACTCACGCTGAGTAGTATCTTCCTGTGCAATTAGTTCCACTGAAATCAACAGGGCTATCAGCAGCACAAGACACTACCAAACATGAATCTGGTCTATGGAAAACATGCTCTTTTGTGGGGAATTATATACCTGGTCCTGCAATCTACAGTACTCTGTCTAAATTAAATAGCAGCAGCAGGAAACTGAACAATTCATCCAAACCGTAATGAATGGTATGATCTCCTCTCAGTTACTCCTCTATACAGATGTTAAAATCTGAGATCTATTTTCATACATACAAAGACCTCCTGGAGTTTTATTACTGCTGTATAGTGAATACAGATGTGTCTGACGTACATGTTGTTTCTTGTCCTGTCAGGGGGTCACTAGCTTCTTCTCCAAACATCGCATAAACTGTGACTGTATATTCTGTGTTAGGCAATAATCCATCCAGTTCAATATCTGTCAAGGCCTCTCCAATTTTCATCTAAAGGTAATATGAATAACAGACACATTATTTCTAAACTAGCTCATGAGGGGGAAAAAACAAGCCAGGAGCATTTTTGTATAGGAGAAAAGTATATTCAATAGAGAAAGAGCATATTATTATAGAGCTGGTAAATGCCATAAAATTGAATAAAAGCAAAAGGCTACAATATGCTCATTTAGGCTCCAGTTCAGCAGAGCACTTAACTCCAGGCATACAATCAATCCTTTGAGGGTCAATGGGACTATTCAGGTGCTTAAAGTTAGGCATGTGCTCAAGTGCCTTGCACAACAGGAGCTTCTGAGCACTGTAGTTAAATAGGAAATTGGTAGGATCAAATCTTGCTCTGTGTTGACTCAAAGAAATTGATCAGCTGAACCTGAACACAGAACTTGGCCCGACGTGAACAGTTTTGGTCTTGCACAGAGCAATACCTAACATTGTCTAAAAGGCAAACACCCCAAGGAGACGCCTAACATGAAGGTGGAGGGGATATAAAGGTGACCAGCCACACAAGCAACAACACAATAGTTCTCTGTTGTAGCAAAACAAACAGCCCTCAACTTCTCTTCAATATGCATCTATGCCTAAGAGACTGTTGAATCTTTATACCAGTTCAGTGGAAACTAATGGCCTCAAAATGACTGCTGAAGTGAGAATATTGCAATGAGGGGAAAGGACTCTGGTTTATTAATCAGAAGTCTGTCTACAGGCAGAGGCGTGGTTTTGCTTTTTGCTATTTCAGGTGTGTATCGTTTTCCCCTTGAGCTCCTTCAGTAGGTGCCGCATTAACCGGGACTGATTTATTTATTGAAAGATCTTTCGACAGGGTGAGGCTCAGTTCTGCTGATGTCAGCTCGCTTTCAATGAGGCCCCATTTGCAAGAAGGCTACATGATCATAGCTACTCATTTTGCAAAGAACACAAGTCTATTCGAGCTCTCAGTGGCTTCCCACACCCTTTCCACAATGTTGCATGCACTTGCATGCTGCCAATGAGTCCTTATAGAAAATACTCTTAATTTCACATACAGTCAATGGAGCATAAAACAATTTTAAATCTTAGCGCTAAGATTGCACTGGCACTATATTAGCCGTTTCCAAAAATCCAGTGATATTTCTAGTGACAACATAATATTCTGCCTATCATTTTACCTAATTGAGAACTGTACCTAACTCTGTTGTTCTTGTTCTACTCAAAGTTTAAAATTAATCATTTTATTCTTTATAAAACTAACTTAAAAAACAAAGCAAAAACAAAAAACCTTTGATATTTATTAAACATAAAAGAATGAAAACAAAACATTGAAATGTCACATTTATTAACTTAAGTTGATTTCCTTTCAAAAGTCCAACTATAAAGAAAAAGACTAAAACTTCATGATCTTCTAAATCTATTTTTCAGAAAGATCAAGTCATTTGTGTTTTGATTTCTTTTTTTCTCTGTTTGTGGTTTTGCCTTCATGCTGTGATACAATATTGCCTCATGAATCATTCCAAGAGATTCCCTTTAACTCAACTATAACTTGTGACATTTCTGTGTACTAATGAGGACAAATTTGAAAATACTGAAAATTAAAAATAGCTACTTGGCATGAAGTTTACACAGAAAGTCAGTAACATGTACAGTACTTTAAAAGTTAGAAAATAGACAAGCTTTGAAGGTAAGGACCATCTGACATTTTATTCTTTAAATGTTATGTTTTTTAATAGGTAGAATTCAAATGAAAGCTAAATACATCACCTCCTTTTCATCTGCTGCCTGTCCCTCTGTAAGGGGAGCATATAGGATCATGTAACCAGTGGCACCCGCTACTCCATTCCACTTTGCTTTCATCCTGCTCTGTGACACATTATACAACTGTAGATTTGATGCTGTAGGCAAAGCAACTGTGACAGAAAGAGGTAAAAAATTTTCAATTGCATCTAAAAAAACTTGCTTAACATTTCATAAGATTTTGTTTGACTATAGGGAACACAAAGGAATCCAGCAGAGTAAACACTGGAAACACTGTTTGACATAAAAACAAAGAGGTATAAAAAGATCTCAGAATTAGAGAGATGGGAAAAGGACTCTGTCATTTATCCAAGCCTCCAGTCAGAGCTTGGATTGTTCTTACAGAACATTTCTAGTACTTTGCTTCTGTCAGATTTTCAATCCTACAAAAGCAAGGACTTCTACCCTTTCCCTTGGGAGAATCCTCAATAGTTATAGATATACAGATATAGTTGGACCAAACTGCTCCACACAGAGGTCCCACCCCATCTTTCTTCTAGATCTGCATGGGGGTAAGGATTGGTAGTGGAGAGTGGGTAGGGCCACCATTGGGGTAAGCCACATAAGCAGCCACATGGGCACTGAATTTTTAGGGGTAGCTTCTGTCTGGCAATAACCTCTTCACCCCTCAAGCCACAGTGTGGGAGGCATGTTCATGGTGAGGGGGCAAGGTCAAGAGGAGCAACAGATGGCTGAGCTGTATTCTAACATGGGGTTGTGCCTAGGGTCCTGGGTTGCCTTAATTAGCCTTAATGATCTGCTAAGATCATTTTCCTAGCCTGTTGCTTTGACCACATCACCCCTTTCTTTGACTCCCTACACTGGTGCCACCTTCTTTATTGCATCAAACATAAGCTACTTGTCTTCACTTTCAAGGCCCTTCATGCCCTATCTTCACCCTCTCTACCATCTCTCAATCACTATTGAGCCATTGACTCCTGCCTTCAACTGGCATCATGCCAGTCTTCATTGGCCACTTGTTAAATATAATAAATTAATAGAGATATCTTAGTTCCTAGAACTGGAAGGGATCTTCCTTTGGTCCTGTCCCCTGCCTTCACTAGCAGGACCAAGTACTGATTTTGCCCCAGATCTCTAGGTAGCCCCCTCAAGGATTGAACTCACAACCCTGGGTTTAGCAAGCCAATGCTCAAACCACTGAGCTGTCTCTCTCCTCTTTCAGCTTTTCATCCTTTTTCCTTTCATTCCCTTTCATCCTTTTCCCCATGCTGCGCCTCATGCTTGGGAGGAGCTCCCCATAAACATCTGCAAAGCAATCTCATTATCTTTCCAAACCCCTCCTTAAAACTCTCCTTTCCAGTGATGCCTACAAAAAGTTTGATAACAGATAGGGTACTGGTGTGCTGGAACCATTGTCCATCATGCTGACCAATATTATCTCATTTCCTTGTACTCCCTCATCTGTCCATTTCTGTCTGTTGTCTCTTGGTTTAGACTGAGTTGTAAACTCTCTGGGGTAAGGACAATGTTTTGTTCTGGGTTTGCACAGAACCTAGCACAATGGGGTCCTGGTCCATGACTAAGTTTCTGAGGCGCTCCAATAAAACAAGTAATAAATAATAAGGAGAGAGAGAGAAGAGGGACAAAAAGATGGGAAGGAGAGAGTGCTTCTGCTACAATTTTCAAACTAAAATTAATTGCAAATGTCAAAACTTTAAGAGCATATTAGACAAAGATCATTTGCAGCTGGGATAGATACCTAATAATGCTGATAACTGAAAAAAATAAATTAAGAGGAAATTTTAAAGTAAATAGGATAAATATAGGTATAAAGAAAGCACACATTTGCAAGAATTTCCAATAAATATAAGTTTGATACTTATTTTGTATTTTTCAAAGTGATTAAAAGATAGGCTCCTCTCTTACTTTCCTATATTTTATGCATTTATGGCACTGAATATATTTATCTAAACAGCATACTACCGTAAGGCATTTTTAATGTACTATATACACAAATGTGATATTTTTCACATTTGTGCTTAATTTTAATCTGTCAGTGTCACACAAGGTAAAAAATGTAAACTATAATTTTTCACAGATTTCAACTGGCATGGTGAAAAATACTTCCAAACTGCAAATATTTTATAACCTGGAGTGATTAATACTTACACATTTCAGACTATTACTTATGACACTCCAAGATTTGTTTATATAATGCTTGCAGCCACACCACCTTGGGCTGTGATCTGATCGGATCTTAGAAAATAAGTAGGGTTGGGCTTAGTCAGAACTTGAATAAGTGACTTCAAAGGAATACCAGATGCAACAGGAAGTGATCCTATTGGCTCAGTATGTGACACTCTTCCCGCTGAATCAGAAATTAATCAATTCCTAACATGGTATTATAGAACATAGTGCTGCTCGAGATTCAATTTTTTTGGATGAAACAAAAGGCCTAGGTCTCAAACATATGTAACAAGATCCCATCTCACTTTTTGTAAGTTTGGTAGTGTTAGCTTTGATTTCCTGGCTGAATCCCAAACTAGATAATTGCATTCTGCCTATCTTCCACCCTGTAGTTTCAACTGGAAAAGTGATTCTTCCCTTCCCTGCATAAGGTCTGTCATATTGCTGGGACAAAATGATTTAAATTTAAAGGGCCTACCCCTCTAAGCTACTTCTATGACCCCCATTGAATACTTCACAGTGTTAAATGTAATTAGCCTTACAACATCTCTGAGGTAGGGAAGTACAATTATCACAGATGGGAAACTGAGGCACAGAAAATCAGAATCACTTCCCACCCTAACTTAGGAAGTCTGTGGAAGAGCAGGAAATTAAACACTTGTGTCTCCAGTCCCGAACAGTCCCCTATTGACTGAACCTCCCATCATGTCTTAAGGAACTAAGGCCAAAAAGTGGAAATAAGGCTGTTTGCCTAAGCCATAAAGTTTTGATCCAGCTGCAGCTCCAAACTGTTCCAAAGTCTAGGAGTGTTATAATTTAGAGGCTTGGTTTGGCCCATTACAGAGAGAATATAACTGACTCAAAGTTTGGGAGCATTTGGACCCCTGTCTTAAGTTCAGGCCCAAATCTAATAAATAAATGTCGGACAATATTAGTAAAAAGAGCTAAAGAGAAAAAAGACTTCATTCTGCATCCCTTACTCACACTGCACAGTGCCTATGTTCAGCGTTACTGAGTCAGGTCCATAACAAATTGAGTGAGGACACTTACGTGTGGTTTCAGTACCACGGAGGCCCTCACTTGCAGCACTTATATATATAGCAAACACAGCTATCTGATATTCAGTTAGAGACATCAGGTTTTTTAGAACTGCTGTTGATACACTTCCATCCACCACTACCTGTTTGGGAAAAAATTCAGTCAAATAAGGATAAAATAAATTCATTTTATTACTATTTAATCCATTTTATCGGTTTGTCTTATCTGTCATATTTCCAAGACACTCCTTGGCATGATACATAAATGTTAATCTATCTATGTTTAACACAGCAAAAATGATATTTGTATCTTCGTATACAGTACAGTACCCAGGAAACAGAATGGCAAACATATACATAATGAGGAGTTTTAAGGCAATACAAAGCAGAACTTTGGATCAAAGGAAATGTTAAAAATACAATTAGCATAATGGCAATTAAGAATATTGTGTAATGAACACTTTCTAATATATTTTTTATGTAAATCAAAATTTCATTATAGTACTGCATACACATACCTGTGTACACACACACACACACACCACAACAACAAAATCCCCAAAACAAAATATCTTCAAAAAATAAAATGCATTTAACCTCACCCTTTAATTATACTGCTTCTGTTGTCTGCTTCCACTCTCCATCCCTTCCCATACTGTTCTGAAAGTTGTCTGCTTAAATTGTAAACTTCTTCATGCAATGTCCTTGTTTTCATACCTACCTCCAAAGCACTTAGTGAACTGTTGGTGCTACACCAATAATAAATATCCATCTGGCCCCCTGGTCAGTTTTAGCCAGATTCTCAACTCTACATCCATGTTTTTTTTTAAAATGAGTTATGTTTGCAAAGCTCAAACTCATCCCTTCGGCCTCTTTCTGGTCCTGTATCCTTTGAAATAGCATCATACAGAGTTGGTCCAACAAGGCAAGTTGATGTATAAATAAAAACACAGTTTACATATTGGATTTAAGTCCTATCCTTGAACAATGTAATCACAGACTGTGGTGTATGTTTACATAGCCTGTGGTAGCAAGCCTCCAAGCCTGAGTCAATGTACTTGGGTTCATGGACTCATGCTACCGAGCTAAAAATAGCGATGTACATGTTGCGGCTGGGGATGGAGCTCAGGCTGTGAAGCGGGCCTCAGAGCCTGTGCTCCAGCCCAAGCTGCAATTTAAAGTTCTGCCTACACAGCTACTTTTAGCGGAGTAGTGCAAGTCCCACAAGTCTGAGTCTGTTGGCCTGGGCTCAGAGATTTGTTGCCGCAGGCTACAACTGACTGTGTAGATGTACCCATAAATGGAAGCAGCATCAAGCCTATGACCAAGTGCTATCATTCCGAACTGGTGAATTCTTTCTATTTATGTCTACTAGAAGTTCTCACAATCAGGAACCTGATAGGATTTTTCCTTTATTACCTCTTCTGGTTGGCCTCCTCTAGTGGGATAGTACACAACTCTGTATTTTTCCACCTTGCCCGGTGCATGGGTCCAGCTAACACGGAATCCTCTGGCTGTTACCTCAGATGTGACCAAATCTGTAGGAGCTCCAAGAGTGGCAATAAATGTTCCTTTTTATGAGATAACAGAGAGAAATTATTTTTACTCCTATAAAATAATGATTTGTTTTTGCTCTAATTGCTGAGTTCCCAAAGATCTCTCATCATTAGAAACTGAATTAATTGGAGACGGCACATTTATTTAGTTAGTTTTTAATATTAACTAAATAATAAAGATAATAATACACATACAATTCTCAGTAGGACCAGGCCTCCATTAGTTTATGTGGAAAACTTTACATGCATCACACACAAAGGTTTCAGCACAAACGCTTTTACAACTGCAATCCTTCTCCCAAGCTTTCCTGGTTGCCTGGCCCTCCATGCATTCACTCCCTCCCCAGGTGCTTCCAAACACCCTCTCCCCAAGTTCCAGAACCAGCCAGGAATCTCCACAGCTGTGAACCTGCTACAACACTCAGTAAGAAAGCCTGTCGCCTGTATTCCTTGGCAGGTCTGCAGGTGGGGTGGTATCTGACAAGACACATTGGAGCTTCACTTGGCAGACATCTACCTCTGCAAGACTCCCTCTCCCTGCTCCGAGATACTTCATTGGTTCATGAGCCCTTTGATAGCCATGTCTTCCAATCCACTGCTTCCTCCCACACCCAGACCATGGCCAGTCACAGATCCTCCTACCATCTGTGTAATTCTTAGGGGATCCAGGGGGAAGAGAGAAGTCTACTAATGCAACATCTTTTCAGTACACAGCTTCAGAGGCATGTGCAATGCAACCTTCCTCAGTGAGTCACTTCATAAACTTAGGGAAATGCATCTGGCATTTGCATCTGCTGCATACAATTTTACAGGGTCACAGCTCAGTCAATTCAAATACATTTCTCTGGAACATTTCACAGATACTTTCTCAAAGAGGGCTATTTCTCTGATGAATTTCAACGTTCTACCCCTAGCATTTTCAGCTGCTCAAAAGGTCCTAAGGTCAGCAGAATTTTTGTATACTTGTAATTTTTCCACCCCCACAACCTTTTCTTGTATTCCAAAATGCTGGGGGCGGTTTTCACTCAGAGATTAAAAAAATAAAAATAAAAAAGTTCAACTTCATGTAGAGACCAAGCCTGGGAAACTTCATATTGAAAGTCTGGCTAACTTATGAGACTAAGAAAACAAGGGATTAGAATGGAAACCAGGGCACAGCCTTAATTAGCTTTACTCCTTCTCTAATTGATCCCAAAACCTGCACAATAAAGATACCCTTTTTTTACCTGGTAACTAGTGATAACTACAGCAAAACGAATGCACTTTTTTTCATGTCACCTAACACTATAATAACAAAAGATAAATTACTATCATGGAACTAAGCAAAAGGTATTAGCATATGCATGAAGTACACACCAGAAAAAATACCTTCTCTGATAATATAGTATCCTGGTAGCAAAATATACATAGAAAGAGTAAAACGTCAGAAACTAGTTCAAAACTGTCCCTATTCTAAAATTGGATTTGCTGGTCTAATATCAAGATCAAACAAAGTTTCTTATTTACCTTTGATTTCCTTTTCCTGTTCCTCCACTCTTGAGCACACTGTTCTCGTAAGACCTTCTACAATGGTGTGCATAAAGTTAAAGTCAGCAACATTGTAGACATGAGTACTATCTGGTTCAGAGGCAATCTCTTTGAGTTCATTTATATCTGCATTCTTCACACCTTACAGTGGAGAGACAAAATAGGAAAATGTTTGCAACAAAAGAAATCGGTGTAACGTTTAAGCCATGCAGCTTGACCAAAGCCTACTGATGCCCATTTCACTGGCTTCAATGTGCTTTGGATCAGGCCTACAGTCAAGCTGTTAATTATAGGTAGTTATAATTAATCACAAGGGTTAATTTCAATATTATAAGTGTTACTGACATCTTTGCAGTATTCTGATGATAACTAGCATATGTTTATCCTGCTAAAATGTCAGTTACACTAACAGTCGGACGATACTGAAAAAAGTTAAACATTTCCAAAATATTTCTGATGATGTTTAATCCAGATAGAAACATGATAGGACTCTTATAAATACACGAGACAGACAGAAAAGATCAGCGACATATAAAAGATACAATGCAATAAATAGATACATTAGAATACATACCAATAGCAAATAATTCAACACCAGCATCACGCAGATTTTTTGCAGGTGGGATGACATCATCTTGGGATTTTCCATCTGTGACTAATATACCAATTTTGGACACATTGAGTCTTGCACCTGCTTCAGGCTTAAAGCTGTTCTCCAAAATAAAAGTTAAGGCAAGACCTAAAAAAAATAAAAAATAAAAAAATGGTTTGGCTAATGAAATTGTCTATGTAACAATGATATTTTTATTGATTTTTTGAAGTTTAACTTTCTACTCAAAGTAAAGAATGCTGAGAAACCTCCTACTGAATAATAACTTCTAAAAGAGAACAAACTTTCACTTAAAAATATACTGTTCCAAACAGGCAGCTTGAATTAAAGGCAGGGCAAAAATGGGAGCAGGCCTCAGCAATCTTCCAATCAATAAAATTATTTACAACAGAGAATAGAAACTTGTTTGAAACTAAAATGGGCTACTGAGCTACTCACATACCTTACCGCACCAGAGACACAAGGTGGGTAAGGTAATATATTTTATTGGGCCAACGTCTGTTGGCGAGAGAGACAAGTTTTCGAGACACCAGAACTCTTCTTTTATTGGACAGAAGTTTGGTCCAGTAACTATATTACCTCACCCACCTAGTCTCTCTAATATCCTTGGGGCTGATATGGCTACAACTACACTACATATTACTCCATCAGCAGTTAGAGGATTTCATCTATTAGTAAATTTGGTTTCCAATTCAGCAAAGGACTAAAAACACGCTTACCATTAGCCCTGACTTCTCAAGATTGAAAGCATCAGGACTATTCACATGCTTAAAGTTAAGCACATGCTGAAGTCATTTGCTGAACTGGTATTTCAAAGAGTAACATATACATTCTGTTTAACATACATTTTTAGAAATGCTGGTCAAATTACAAATGATATTTCTGTAATGAAATGGCCTTTAGTTGGTTTGTCAGCAGAAGTCACTGAAACAGGAAAACAGATTGCTAATTTCAGGCCTGAACCTGAAAACCCTCCCAGGAGTGGTTCTTCTAGTTCCACTGAATATGGGACAGATCCTGAGCAGCTTTCATTGCCCTCAGTTCCCACTGGAGTCTTTGAGAGCTGACAGTGCTAAGTTTTACAGGAGAAATTCACCCTGTGCAGAAATCCTGCTAAAAACACATTTACCACATAATTTAGGCCATTAAAATCCAGTTGCTGAGTACAATCTTTTATTTTAAAGCTTTTTACACTCACAAGCTGAGGAAAAGCTTAAATTAAGCTAATGGAGAATGTAACGTCAAAAACTGATTATTACTGATTTGGGAGAGGCAATTTGGCTCTATTTCAAAAGTTAAAATGAAGCCGTATGAAAAGAGGTTAGGCAAAAGCCACCTCTAATGCCAGAATATAATTATCATAGTGGATTTATTACTTGCTTCTTGGTATTTCTATCAAGCATCAGTTCAGCTATGGTACCACAGTATATCCCTTCTGTTCCCAGTCCAACCATAATAATTCTTTCCACCAAAATAACGATTGGTGGAGGAAAAAAGGGAAACTTCTAAGCCTCTCTGGAAAAAATAGTTTGGCAATAATTTACTCTTTCAGTCCATTATCCTCCAGACAAAAAAGCCAGGACTATTAAGTGTTGCACTGATGCTATGGGATTCCTCTCCAGAGAATATATATTTTATCATATTGACAAGTATCCCGCAGCTATCCAACACTAAATTTCTAAAGAGCCATGCAGGGTTTCAATATCATGAAAGTTAATGGAAGTCTAAACCCCCCAGGTGATTCTTTGAAAAATTTACCACCCCCTCCAGTCAGATGTTAAAACAACAGACTTTCTTTCTCCAACTGATGGAGGTTTTGTGTATGAACAGTGTTAATGGCTTTTGCTGCTCTAGCCTCTTTCCAGAATGTAAAACTGAACTTCCTTTGCTTTTAGTTTTGGCATAGACAAATCATAGACACAGATTTTGCAGACTGAGGCCTGAGTCAAAGCTCACTGAAGACATGAAGATTCCCTTTGACTGCCGCTACTTCAGATCAAGCTCTTAGGCAAACTTCAAAAATAAACAGCACATTCACCTTTACGAAACAGAACAAAACCCCAATACTTTAAGCCAGTGCAGCATGGCATATTTTGGAGCATGTGGCTGATGCAAAAATACATACTGTACCTGTTAATGTATTCCCTCCCTTATATGGCAGATTACGTACTGCATCCAAAACAGCATCCTTTGTGCTAAAGGCATTCAGATGCCATTCAATTCGGGGATCCCCACTGTACTGAGCAAGACCTAGTATATCAGAAATAAACACATTGTAGGAGATGCATTTTTTCAAGTATATACATACTAGGCTATCAGTAGTTTGTTGTCGTAACAGGGCTCTTTTGAACTCTTTAAAGATGAATTTATTACTCCCTAAGTTGTTCTGGATGCCAACTCCACTATGTATTTTCTAGGTTTTTCTTTCAAGTGCTAAAGAATTTAAGTAAAAGGTAAGGTGCATTTTTTCAGGTTTTAGTAAGATTGCAAGAACTCGTTTCATGAAAGAGAACAATTTTATTAAATGCCTCTTTGAACAGGCTACAATATAAGTAGCAAAACAGATACGATATATTGTTCAAATCAGTTTTAAACATGATAGAAACCATCTGTTGGCACTTTCTTCATGTAAAAAATCCACTGTAAGGGTCTGATCTAATGCCAATTGAAGTCAATAGGAGTCTTTCTGTTGATTTCAAAAGGCATTGGATTAGAATCCGAGATGAAAATATGTCTATATGTCATCTCAGGAAGAGATAAAATTCCTAGACACCATAAATGACTGCTTCTGGAACCCAGAAGGGGAGAGTCAATTCTTGATATAGTCCTAAGGGGAGCACAGGATCTCATCCAGGAGCAAATATAACTTAACCAATCAGTCATAATGACCATAATGTAATTAAATTTAACATCCTTGTAGGGTAAAAAGTAGCATTTAACTACACAAAAGTGAGGAAACTAGCTAAATGGAAATGAAAAGGAACAGTCAGAAGGATGAAATGCTTGCAGACTGCAGGAGCCTACTCACAAACACCATAGTAGAGGTTCAAATTAAATGTATACCCCAAATAAAAAAAAAATAAAAGCAGTAAGAGGACCAAACAAATCCCATCATGACTAGACAGCCAGCAGTTACAGGCAAAAAGGCATCCTTTAAACATTGGAAGTCAAATCCTACTGAAGAAAATAGAAAGGAGCATAAACTCTGGCAAGTCAAGTGTAAAAATATAATATAAAATTGAAGAGCAACTAGCTAAAGACACAAAAACTAAAACAGCATAAAACAATTAAGCACATCAGAAGCAGGAAGCCTCACAAACTATCAGTGGGGCCACTGGCTGCGTGAGGTTCTAAAGGGGCACTCAAGGAAGACAAGGCCATTGTGGAGAATCTAAATGAATTCTTTGCGTTAGTCTTCACTGCAGAGGATGTGGGGAAGATTCCCACATCCAAGCCATTATTTTTCAGTGATAAATCTGAGGAACTGTCCCAGATTGAGATGTCAATAGAGGAGGATTTGGAACAAATTGACAAATTAAACAGTATTAAGTCACCAGGGCCAGATGAACCTTCAGAGTTCTGAAGAGTTCTGAAGGAACTCAAATATGAATTAACAGCTATGGGATTAACCTATTACTTAAATCAACCTATGAATGAAATGACTAGAGGGTAGGTAATGTAATGCCAATTTAAAAAAAGCTCCGTCCGGGGCAACCCTGGCAATTACAGGGCAGTAAGCCTAACTTCAGTACCAGACAAATTGCTTGAAACTATAGTAAGGCACAGAATTATTAGATCCAAATGTGATATGGTTGGGGAAAAGTCAACACTGCTTTTGTAAGGGGAAATCATGCCTCATCAATCTATTAGAATTTTTTGAGGGGGTCAAAAAATGTGGACAAAAGTGATCCAGTCAAGACAGTGTACTTGGACTTTCAAATAGTCTTTGACAACGTCCCTCCCAAGGGGCTCTTAAGCTAACTAAGCTGTCTTGGGATAATAGGGAAAGTCTTCTCCTAGATCAGCAGCAGATAGGAATCAGAGGGTATGAATAAGTGGTCAGTTTTCACAGTGGAGAGAGGCAAATAGCAGGGTCCTCCCAGGATCTGTACTACAACCTGTAATGTTCAACATATTCATAAATGATCTAGAAAAAAGAGACAAAGTATGGTGGCAAAATTCGCAGATAGTACAAAATTATTCAAAATTGTACTCAGCTTTGTATTTAACTAAGACATACAAAAGGATATCACAAAACTAGATGACTTGTCCCCCAGTCATCTAGTTTTGTGAGATCCCTTTGCACGTCTTTACAGATGACAAATGAAATTCAGTGTTGGCAAATTCAAACTAATGCATATTGGAAAAAAATAATCCCATTTATACATACAAAAAGATGGTTTCTAAATTAGCTGTTACCACTCAAAAAAAGAGATCATGTAATCATCATGTATAGTTCTCTGAAAACATCCGCTCAATATGCAGAAGCAATCAAAAGAACAGATATTCAAAATGGGATATATAAGAAGACAGAAAATATCATAATGCCACTATGTAAATCCATGATACACCCACATCTTGAATACTGCGTACAATTCTGGTTGCCCCATCTCAAAAAAGATATATTAGAATTGGAAAACGGTACAGAGAAGGGTAACAAAAATGATTAGGGGTATGGAACACTTCCTATGAAGAGAGATTATAAAAACTGGGAGTGCTCAATTTAGAAAAGAGACAAAATATGGTAGAAGTATATAAAAACCATGAATGGTATGAAGAAAAACAGTGTTACTTCCCCTCTGCATAAGACCACATTAGGTGTCATCCAATGACATTAATAGGCATCAGGTTTAAAACAAGAATAAGGAAATACTTCACATAACACACATTCAGCTTGTGGAACTTGTTTTCAGGGGATGTTGTGAAGAACAAAACTATAATTAGATAAGTTAATTGAGGATAGGTCCATCAATGCCTATTAGCCGAGATAGTCAGGGATGCAACTCTGTGCTCCAGATGTTCTTAAACCTCCAACTGCCAAAGTTGGGACTAGACAAAAGGGGATGGATCACACAAAATTGCTGTTCTATTCATTACTGCTGAAGCATCTGGCAGCAGTCACTGTTAGAAGACAGGATACTGGGCTACGTAGGCCATTAGTTTAACCTAGCATGGCCATTTCTATGTTCTTATGAATATTACAATTCATTATGAGAAATACCTTGTGTACAATGATCAGGTCCAATATTACAAGCTTTCCATTCATGTTACTCTCATTGATTTAAATGGAAATTCTGTGTGTACAATGCTTTCAGGATCAGGCCCTAATATTTCTATTAATGACAAATAAATAGGATGATGTATGTTGTACAAATATGTAGAGATTAAGTTCATTACTACCTTGGAAATCAAGGGTTTATTGTTGTTTTCTTTTTTGTTTGCTTTAATTCAACTGTAAACTTACAGAATTTTCTTCAGAAACCTTACCTACTCTTGTTTTCTCAGAACCCACATTGAAGGCACCAACCAGATTTTCCAGGAAAAGCCGGACAAGTCTGAAGTTGAATCTGCCAATACTCCAGGAGCCATCTATCAGGATCACAATGTCTGCGATTGCTGGAGTTTTACATGTAAACTGATTTTCTGTAAATCATAATATGGAAAATAAAAAGTAATCACAATGATACTAGGGCAATTAAACATTTCTGGGATTTTTCCTTCTAAGTTTAATACTTAAAAGACAATATAGTCTTTTATAGACCATAAAAATGATGCTGAGCAAAGTTATTAAAAATAAATACATTAATAAGATATTGTCAAATATGTTCTAGCCTCTTATTTGGTTGTATGAAATTAATTTTTAGAAGAAGTATTGATTACTTAAAAATACAGTGTTCCTGTAAGAAAAAAGCATAAACTGCTATATTGGTAGAATAGCATCAAATGGCAGCTCATGTTTACATTTTGATTCCTGGGGATATATGCACTGGGCTTCTAGAATGCAACAGAATATAAATTATGTTTACTGCATAAATCCTGCTATGTATGAAGTAAGACAGATCTCAGAACACATGGATAATTCTAAAAAGCTGTCACCAAGTGGGGAAGTCCTCAGCTCGTACAGAAGAACATAGTTCTGTTGAATTCAATGGAGTTGTGCTGATTTGCACCAGCTGGGGATCTAGCCTAGTCTCTCTTGTACAATCAGAAAGGAAAAGCAATGTACAAAAATAGAGGATAGTCACAGAAGAGAAAGCTGAACTTCGGAAGCAGTGGAGATGTCTGTTAATATTCTTGCTGGCTTGGTTAAATTACAGGGAAAATGGAGGAAAGTGGTAATAGGAAAAGGGAAACAGAAAGTTAAGTAGGTTTTAGAGTCACTCACAGGCTAAGATAACAGGAAGATTTTAAGGTAAGACACAGGGATAAAAGAATTCCTGACATACTAGGCTGGACAAGCGAAATTGCAACATTCAACTGTGAACGTAGCAGTGAGACAGCTGAGAAAAGGCAAAATAATGCAGCGGATCAGGCAGAAGAGTGGATGGTTATAACATCACAGAGCTAGGGGAAATCATGGAATTTCATGACCAGAGGAGGGGCTGAACTGGATTCAGGGATGGAGGGGATGCGTGTGGTGGTGGACAACAGTTACTGATAGTTTGCATGGCCAAGAGAAGGGAAATTAATGGGGACCTGTCATGTAGGTGTGTCAATGGATTTCTGGATACCTGGCAGCAGCAATGAATTATCTTTTCTATGTTTGAAAGTAGGAATATAGCAAACTCCTCACTGCATTCAATGGAGAATGAGATGAATGGGGAAATGTTGGGGATAATTGAGTCAAACAGTACAGAAGGGGCAACATGCATTACAAACTGCCTCAATTGATATGTCTACACTTACACCAGTATGTAGAGTACATACGCTGCACATCCAGCTAGCATAGATATAAACTGCAGTGTAGATGGTGAGGCACGGCTTAGGGAGTAGAAAAAAGCCCCCTACATGCCTGAACCCCTAGGGTATATACCCTACACTGCTTTCTACAGGCACCAGTAATGCTTCCCACAGCTATACTGCTATTTTTCAGTTTCATGCTGCCTCCTTCAACTAGAGCCTTTCCCTGCCACAGTGAAAGGCTCTGTCAGCAGGGAAAGGTTCAGGCACAGAGGAGGCTCAGGCACAGAGGAGGAAGCGGGAATGCTGCTGGATCTTTTCACTACAGACTCTACACATGTAGCTACCTAAGTACGCTGTACTCTGCATGCCACCATAAGTGTAGATATAGCCAATGATAAAATAACCTGTGTCTTTGAACTTGGGAGAGAGGCTAAGTAGACAGAAAGATGAGTTTTCACTTGGCCTGATAGACAATAAGCTCTGATGTGCATCACCTGTTTCCCCAGGAGCCACAAGGTAAACTTGAGATTACAAAGGGTATTCAAACATCAGCATGAGTAGTGCAGAAAGAGGTGAGTGGAAAGGGATACAAATTGCTCAAGTGCTGAGAAAAGGACAGAGTTGTTTAAATGGGGGTTTAATAAGAGCGGAGGTTCAGTGAGAGGAGACGGGGTGCACATATTGGCCCTCTTGAATGCTCATAGAACATTGAATGTGATTACATACCATGTGGTCAGCAGCTTAAAACAACACCATAACAGTAAAGTCACTAGAATGATTATCTTAAATATAAATACAATCTGATGTGCAGAAGGACTAAGAATGGTAGCCAACGTCACAAACTTTTTTAACTGAACAGAATAAGTCATGTTGTTTGTTTCAAATTTGATATAACCACAGTGGATGGCAAACCCAGTCCATAAAGTTAATGCTAATTCACTAGAAGTATTTTATAAGGATTAGGGTGTTTTTCCTACATACAGTTAGCAGTAAGGAATAGACTACGAACACATGGAAAAATTCCACTTGTGAAATTGCCAAAACAAAACCTTTATTTCAGATTTTTACAGTACAAGACAACGGTATTTGAATTGGCAATATATTTTAGTGTATAAACACTAGAAAAACAGTAAGTATCAAGAATGTGAGCATATTGGAAAAAAGTGAGAATAAATTGGAAGATAACTTTAAATAAAGCTCCCAATCCTTCTGCCATTGAAATCAATGGCAAAGTTTCCATTGACTTCAGTGGGATTAGGATTTGATTTTTCATTATTTAACTGCAGCTGATATCTGCCACAGCATGGTCTAAACATAAGTATGTTTGCCCAGTTATGTTTCCTGTTGATCAATTTGCATTTCTTGACTTGTCACTAAAATGGAGGTCAGTTTTACCATCCTTACATTGCATAGTACATTATGTTCCATTAGTTTCAGCAGGACTATTGGCAGAGAAAAATGCTATTCAAACAAAGTGAGGATGGAAGAACAGGTCCCTGGGTTTTCATCCAAGTAGGTACACTGCAGCGCAGAAGTGACTTTTCAGTGTGATCCACGGAGATTTATCCATCCACACAATTAGGATAATAGGATTTGTGTGGCTAAAGTCCCTCTCACCACTTTTAAAAACTTAGGGTATTCATGGTTTCAGAATCAATCTATTTCTCACTTCTTACACATGAAGAAGTTTTTTTGAATGAGGCCTTTTCAATCCTGTAGTTATTACTTTGCCAAATTTATATATCTTTAATTGGAGTAGGCAGATTCATTTACAGCAGCAAAACAGTAAAGAAAACAAAAACCGCATTCTTTCAATATTTTATTTCCATATAATCAGACCAGTGTAAATAGTTGTATCAAAATAATCATTTGTGATTTGATTCAAGATTGTATTGAAATGCCACAGAATGTGAAAATATAGTTCACTCTTCATAGCTGGGATGCACTTGTGGGAATCTTTTCTGCTTAAAACATTTGTTTGTTACTTCTGTATACCCACTATTTGTTTATGTTTTCTCCAGTTCAACTTAATAGAAAGTGTAGAAACTTCCCTAAAATGGAATAAACAATAGTGAGACATTAAAAGC
This sequence comes from Gopherus flavomarginatus, assembly GCF_025201925.1. NCBI lineage: Eukaryota > Metazoa > Chordata > Testudines > Testudinidae > Gopherus > Gopherus flavomarginatus. The sequence continues at coordinate 277,265,054 of NC_066618.1, read as the reverse complement.
AGTCTTTGCAATTTGACAGGAATACAAATTCAACATCATCCCAGCTTACAGTGTTATTGTGAAAGAGATCATGAGATCAAATACACTTATTCTTCCTTTTGACCAAAACACAAGATTTAGACTTTCTAAACAAAAAAAAAAATCTGATTTTTAAGCCAAACTCATTGTTTGCTGGGGGAGAGAGGTTCTGGCTCATGACTTTTGAATGCTTGGGGGTGTCAAGGTGGATATTTCCTGGGTCTTCATGGGAAGAGGGGCAGAGAGAGAGGAAGAGGTTGAAAATGGACGTAAGCAACATCACATGGAAAGAAACTGAACCTCAGAAAGAGTGGTCTAATTTTCACCTAGTTTCAGATGTAGTTTGCAGAATGAAATATGATGTTTTACCTCCCTGTGACTTGACACTTTGCTCTGGTTTTCAAGAGCCAAAACACATGGTTTTTTTCTGCTAGGAGTTGGCGTTATAATTCTTTCTGAGGCTGCACTATATCATTTCCTTTCTTACTCCTGGTCACAGTGGTAAATTAGAATAATATATCAGGAAGAGGTGAGATGGAGAGTTTAAGCAGATGGCAGTGATTGTACAATATGAATGGAAAAACCAAGATAGCTTAGTTCATAGGGTAACGAAGTACAAACAGAAAGAAATTTGATGACAGATGTGAATGAAATATAAGATGGGAGTAGAACAAAGATGAAATATGGAAGTCAGTCCAGCACAGTATGATTGTGTGTGTGTGTGTGTGTGTGTGTATGTATGTGTGTGAGAGTGAGAGTGAGAATATGATGGACAAGGAACCATTATTATTCTGGCATTATTATTACAACACTATAATGACAATATCTTTGAACTGAGATCAGAGTCTAGTACACCCCATATATTAAGGCAGGGACCAACCAGATGCATAAAACATATCTGACCCTCCATTGAAACAAACAAACACTGCTTGAATTTGAAGGACTCAGATATTGGAACATTGTCATGTTGTGAGACCAGTCCAGCAAGCTCAGGAGCACACCCCTGAACCACAGGAGAAAATGAGGCCAGCCCTTTCCCATATATCTGTGTCTGGCCCAGAAAACTCTTTTAGTTCAAGAAGCAGACATACAAATTCTGAGGCCACTTGGTTTTATTTTAATATCCAAACCACACACAATCAGGAAATTCAGTAACTCTTAAAGGGGAGAAAAAAAACAAAGATTATTTCAGGGATAATGCTAAGCTTGAGGTTTTTAATAAAAGTTATAGCCAGAAATGCAGAAACTTGAGTAAATATATTTGGTAACAACTCTTCAGACCTGCAGCAGATAGTCAGCAATTCTTTTTAACCCTCCTTCAAAATCAAATGGTATTACAAAACCAATCAAATGTATTTTTAAAGCAATCAATAGATCTATTTAGTTTACAAAATGTTTAGGATTCTTTCCTATATCCTAACAAGAATTACTGCCTGTACATTTACTTGAGAGATGCGTTAAAATAACTGGTGCTTCCTGGTTGAATCATAGCCCTACTGGCCATGTAATATTTCCTGTGTGAAGTGCCTGAAACTTGAGAAAAACTCTTTCATAGATTGCAGTGATATTTCTATTTCTCTTCACTCTTTGGTACTGTATTTGGACATGTTGATGTTTTAAATGAAACAGCTGTTCTGAGGATTAACAAACAACTTTTCAACAAATTGGATTGTAAATTTTATTTATATGGACACATTTACTTATTATTTCAGTACAACAAATATACTATGATTTAACAGACATCTTCAGGGAATTAGACATGCCACTCAATTATAATTCAAGAGTGTTGAGTGTCAAGTTCTCTCAGAACTGCCTCAGATGGTTACTCCTAGATATTAACACAAAACATTCTCAAAAGGTTGATATGTCATTAAGCCACAGGAAAAAACATGGGCCATATCGTGCTATAATCTTTTCAATGGAACTCAATGGAGGATTGTGTTGAAAGAATCATGTCAGCATATGATTCATTAGAAGGAAATGTTTTTTAAATACCAATACAGCACATCATTAGCCCCTAGATCACATTACATGATGTACATTGTATGTAATCTGCTAGAAAATGTTTACGTGTTTAAACAAAATTTATAAGCATGTATAATATATGCAGCCATATTTTCAGAATTAATTTTGCATGCCATGAGATTTGTGTGTCCAACGTACAAAACCCTGAGTGACACGCTGGCTTCACTGACATCAAATAGAGTTTTCCCATTGACTTCAATATGGACAAGATTTTAGCACATGTGTCTGATCTGTAGAGATGCTGAAGTCACTGGATCAGCAACACTTCTGAAAATAAGGCACTAGGTGTCTCACATTGGTGTTTGCAAAGTACTTTGAGATCCTGACTGAAAGATGCCATGAGATTGATCCGGCAGTCTTTACACCTATTTTTCCACTGAATTCCCAAGAGAGGTATTATTTTCACTCTTTTTATAAGACTGTGATAAATTTTGTACAAGGTATGTCTTGTGAGGTATCGTTTGAAAAATCTCAATCTGAGGAACATTATTATCCTGATGAAATATGTGTGGCAACATTGTATGTACAGTTAAAAGAATCTACTGTATAGACTCCAAGTTTAAGAAAAGCAGTCCCAAGCCAGTTTTTCAGAGACAGACACATGGGTGCCCCAGCCATGTACCAGCATAATCAGATGAACTATTATGGAGTATCGCCTAGTTAAATGGCCATTCTTTGGCAGGAAGAAGGGTGTGAGCGAGAACTTTACACATTGACAATGGAACAGATGGAAGTTTCCATGTAAACAGACTGCCTCTCACTTGAACCTCAGCAGGAGATAATTCTCAAAGAGGGGAAAAGGGTATAGGAATGAGAAATAGAGGCCTGCCTGCAAATCACCTCTCTCGCCTCGTCTCTACTCACAGAAGTTACAATGCTTAAAAGACAAGGGAAGGATCATTGAATGGGGAAAGGGTCCCGGCTAGGAGGCTGTTCAGCCAGTACAGGCTGTTGTAAGCATATGGTGAGATAAAAACCTTTGTTTTGAATCCATTCAGTTTGCTATATTAGGTATTGGTTTGCAGATTATCTTTTATCTTCTTTGTAACCAATTCTGATTTTATGCCTCACTACTTGTCATCACATCAAATCTTTCTGTAATTAATACATTTGTTTTATCTAAACCAGTGTGTGCTTTGGATTGAAGTGTTCGGGAAACTCCACTTGACATAATGGGGTCTGTGCATATCATTTTCCATTGATGAAATGACAGACATTCTATTACTTGTATTGTACAGAAAGTTGCGGGGCAGTACAAGATGCACATTTCTGGGGGGCAAGTCTGGGACTGAGAGTTTGCTGCTGTTGCCCTGTATATAATTCATGAGTGACTGGCTGCAGCATTCATGTAATTCAGCTGGGAGTAATTTTGCATGCTAGAGGCTGCATATGAGCAAGATCAGGAGTGATGGCTTTTATAGCAAAGCACTGTAAAAGACACCCCAGGCTAGAGTACTGAGGGGACTCAGCTGTTTAGCAGTCTAGATTGTGCCCTGGATAACGTCATAAGACGTCCTTCCTTGTTCGTGAACAATGGACTTCAACAAACTCAGAGATCTGCTGGTGAGGTCCCATGGGAAGAAAATCTAAAGGAAAAAGGAATTCAGGGGGGCTGGCAGTTTCTCAGGGAGACAATATTAAAAGGCACAACTGCAAACTATCCCAATTCTAAGGAAAGATAGGAAGAAGAGGAAAAGTCCAACATGTCTCCATCAGGAGCTCTTAAATGACCTGAAAATCCAAAAACAATCCTACAAAAAAAAATGGAAACATGGATGAATTGCTAAAAAGGAGTAAAAAAGAATAGTACAAGCATGTAGGGACAAAGTCAGAAAGGCAAAGGCATAAAATGAGTTACATTTAGCAAGGGATATAAAGGGAATAAGAGGTTCTTTAAATACATGAAGAGAAAGGGAGAAAGGAAAGTGTAGGGTCTCTACTTAATGGGAAAGGACAGCTAAAAACTTGTGACTGAAGAAAGTTGAGGTGTTTAATGCCTATTTTACTTCAATAGTCACTATTGAACCTTTTAGTAAATAAATACTCAAACACAATTAATATTAAACAACAAGGGGGAAGGAACACAAGCCAAAATAGCTATGGACCAGTTTAAAAATATTTAACTAAGTTGGATGTGTTCAAGTTGGCAGGGCCTGATGAAATTCATACTAGGGTACTTAAGAAACCAGCAGAAGCAATCTCAGAACCATTAGCAATTATGAGAGCTCCTGGAGGATGGGTAAGGTCCTAGAAGACTGAAAAAGGACAAACATAGAAAAGAAGAATAAAGAGGACCTGGGGAATAATAGACCAGTCAGCCTAAATTTGATACCTGGAAAGATACTGGAACAAATGATTAAACAAGAAATTTGTAAGCACCTAGAGGATAACAGGATTATAAGGAAGAGCAAACATGGCTTTGTCAAAAACAAATCATGCCAACCCAACCTAATTTCCTTCTTTGATAGCGTTATTGACCTGATGAATGGGGGCAGGGAGGGAGTTGTAGACTTGAATATATCTTGATTTTAGTAAGATTTTTGACACAGCTCCATATGACATTCCCACAAACTAGGGAAATGTGGTCAGGATTGAATTACTATGAAGTAGGTACATAACTGGTTGAAAGGCAGCACTCAAAAGTAGTAGTTATCAATGGTTCGCCATCAAAATGGGAGGAGATATCTAGTGGCGTCTTCAGGAGTCAGTCCTCTGTAGCTATTAAAATATTTTCATTAATGACATGGATAATGAAGTGGAGAGTATGGGTATAAAATTTGCAGAGGGGTTGCAAGCACTTTAGATGACAGGATTAAAACTGGAATAAGTTGCCCAGGTAGGTTGTAGAATCTCTATCATTGGAGATCTTTAAGAGCTGGTTGGAAAAACACCTGTCAGGGAGGGTCTAGATCAGTGGTTCCCAAACTTTAACAACTCATGAACCCCTTTCACTAAAATGTCAATTCTCGCAAACCGCCTCCTAAAAATGAATATTTCCAGGGATTTTTTTTTACCTGAGTATAAATTAGAAAAGCAGTGATCTTGGAAATGTAAAATTGGTTTTTAGGACATGCTTATTACACACTATGTATTATTAATTATTATTTATCATGACAGTATTTTCATTACATTATGAAAATGGCAACACTCTTCCAAGATCTCATTTTCGTCGCTTGTATCACTTTGAATAAGCCTCTAATAAGAGAAGGCTCCTATGTTTCATCAAGGAGTATCAGATGTGAAACAGCATGTAGGGATTTAAGAAGCCAACTCAGCGTTCCTCCTACACAAGCATTCAGGTCTTGAGCAGTCTAGGCAAACAACGCTCGTTATAACAAAGCTTAAACTTGTTCTTCATAATAATTTTAAGAACAACACTAGCTGCCTATTTCATTTTAAAAACAGCAAAAAATATCCACCTCTCTTTGCATTTCTTATAAGGAGTCTTGAAGTTTAAATCTCAGTGAGATAGATATGCTCACTTTGATCTGCTTAGCTCTTGGAAGTCCAGGGGCTCCGGCCTGCTGGCCCTGGGGTCTCTAGGGACAACTCTGTCTGCCATTAGGGATTTTTTTCCCTGAGACCCTCCTGTAACATTTCATGAACCCCTAGGGGTTCACGAACCCCAGTTTGGGAACCACTGGTCTGGATAATACTTAATCCTGCCATGAGTGCAGGGGACTGGACTAGATGACCTCTTGAGGTCCCCCCTCGTTCTATAGAATTCAAAATGACCTCAACAAATGGAAGAATTGGTCTGAATTAAACAGGATGAAATTCAATAAAGATAAATGCAAAATATACTCCTGGGGGTATTCTGTGCCAAACAAATAAAAATTCTGCAAATGTTATTTGTCAAAATAATGCTATATAATCACACCAGTTTCAATTATTTTGGTAATTTATTTCAAAATACCTGTCAGCAAGTATGTTTGTAACAATACAGACACACAAATATCCCCCCAGGAGTAGGGATAAAGAAATTCCTATGGCAACCCATTTCTTGTTTCTCTGCCACCTCCCTCACAGAGCCCAGTCAAGGGGCCACAACCCCTCCACCCTAGAGGCCAGCCATGCGCCCCGCCAGCCAAAACACACAAATCCCCTCCCCCACAGAGCCAAGACACCAGCACTCCCCCCTCCCCGAGCCCAGCTACACCCCTCTCCTTGCCCAGATACCCACATCCCTCCCCACAAAGCCCAGGGATCCAGAGGGAGAAACAGCCTGATGCTCGGTCCCAAGCCTGCACAGAGTATCCTGCGTGTCGCCGTCTCCTTCCCTCTAGCTCCATCTCCCTCCCTCCAGCAGTGTCTTCTATGTGCGAGCTGGGGTCTTCCAGGTCCACTGGCCCCTAGTGGCAGCTAGCAGCACTGCAGGCCATTTCTGGGGGGGGGAAAGGAAATTCTGCACGTACAACATTAATTTCTGCAAAACTCTGCATTGCACAGTGGCACAGAATTCCCCCAGGAGTATTAAACTACCTCACTTAGGAAGAAAAAAGTCAAATGCACAAGTGGAAAATGAGAAATAACTGGCTAAGTGGTAATAATGCTGAAAAGGACCTGGGAGTTATAGTAGATCACAAATTGAATATGGACAAATTAGAGAGAGTCTAGAGCAGTGCTTCTCAAAGCTGGTCCACCTCTTGTTCAGGCAAAGCCCTCAGAGGTCCGACCCAGTTTGTTTAGCTGCTGCATCCGCAGGTTTGGTCAATCGCAGCTCCCACTGGCCGCAGTTCACCACTCCAGGCCAACGGGAGCTGCAGGAAGTGGCATGGGCTGAGGGATGTGCTGGCTGCCGCTTCTCGCAGCTCCCATTGGCCTGGAGCAGCAAACTGTGGCCAGTGGGAGCAGCAATCGGCCAAACCTGCTGATGCAGCAGGTAAACAAACCGACCCGGACCATCAGGGGCTTTCCCTGAACAAGCAGCAGACCAGCTTTGAGAAGCACTGGTCTAGAGAACAGCAACAAAAATTTTTAAAGGTTTAGAAAGCCTGACTTGTGAGGAATAAGAAGTAATGGGCTTAATCTGCAGCAGGGGAGATGTAGGTTAGATATTGGGAAAACTTGCTAAATATAACAGTAGTTAACCACTGGAATAGGCTTCTGACAGAGATTGTGGAATCGCCATCTTTTCAGAGGTTTTTAAGAACAGGTTGGACAAACAGCTGTCAGGGATGTTCTAGGTTTACTTGGTCCTCCCCCAGCACAGGGGACTGGACTTGATGACTTCTCAATGTCCCTTCCAATCCTACATTTCTATGATTCTATGAATCCATGTCACGTGGCACCTGCCACATGCTCTCTTTCTTTTCTTGTTATATTAAATATTTATATTATGGTAGTTCACAAATGCCCCAACTGTGACTGGATCCTTATGATAATAGGTATGGCGCAAACACAGAAAAGAGATAATCCCTGTCCTGAAGGGGTTGCAATCCAAAAATATGCAGTCTAAGCGGACGGGCTGGGGATAGGGATAGAGATACAATGCACAAGTCAGAGGAATCTACTGAAGACTTAGCACAGGATTTTTAGTTACATGGATTTAATTTTTTTAAGCGGAGGTAGAAATGGGGAGGAAGAGATTAGGAAAGAGGAACAATCAAAACTTGCTGCTTACCTAGCCATGATCAGGGGTTCCTGGCTGAGCCTAACCATGGTTATCTCAGAAGGGAAGAAATACAGACTCTTAGTTAAGCAGGTTCCAAGCCATATATAAGTCAAAACTAGGGCTGTCGACTAATCACCATTAACTCATGCGATTAACTAAAAAAAATTAATAGGTATTAAAAAAATGAATCGTGATTCATCGCAATCTTAATCACACTCTTAAACAATACCAATTGAAATGTATTAAATATTTTTGAATTTTTTACATTTTCAAATATATTGTATTCTGTGTTGTAATTGAAATCAAAGTTTATATTATTTATTACAAATATTTGCACTTCAAAAATGATAAACAAAAGAAATAGTATTTTTCAATTTACCTCATACAAGTATTGTAGTGCAATCTCTTTATCATGAAAGTTTAACTTACAAATATAGAAATATGTACAGAAAATAACTATTCTAAAATAAAACAATGTAAAACTTTAGAGCCTACAAGTCTACTCAGTCCTAATTCTTGTTCAGCCAGTCACTCAGACAAATAAGTTTGTTTACATTTGCAGGAGATAATGCTGCCCACTTCTTGTTTACAATGTTACCTGAAACTGAGAACAGACATTCACATGGCACTATTGTAGCTGGAGTTGCAAGATATGTATGTGCCAGATGCACTAAAGATTCATATGTCCCTTCATCTTCAACCAGCATTATGTGTCCATGCTGATAACGGCTTCTGCTCGATAACAATCCAAAGCAGTGCAGTCCGATGCATGTTCACTTTCATCATCTGAGTCAGATGCCACCAGCAGAAAGTTGATTTTCTTTTTTGGTGGTTTGGGTTCTGTAGTTTCTGCATCTGAATGTAGCTCTTTTAAGACTTCTGAAAGCATGCTCCACACCTCGTCCCTCTCAGATTTTGGAAGGCACTTCAGATTCTTAAACCTTGGGTTGAGTGCTGTAGCTATCTTTAGAAATCTCACATTGGTACCTTCTTTGCATTTTGTCAAATATGAGTGAAAGCGTTCTTAAAACAAAACATGTGCTGGGACATAATCCAAGGCTGCTACAATGTGGAATACATGGCAGAATGTAGGTAAAACAGAGCTGGAGACATACTAGTCTCCCCCAAGGAATTCAGTCAAAATTTAATTCATTTTTTTTAAATTAATTTAGTTAATTTTTTTAACAAGCATCATCAGCATGGAAGCATGTCCTCCGGAATGGTAGCCAAAGGATGAAGGGGCATACAAATGTTTAGCATGTCTGGCATGTAAATACCTTTCAACACTGGCTACAAAAGTGCTATGCGAATGCCTGTGCTCACTTTCAGGCGATGTAAATAAGTAGCCGGCATTATTTCCCATAAATGTAAACAAACTTGTTTGTCTTAATGATTGGCTGAACAAGAAGTAGGACTGAATGGACTTGTAAAACTTTAGCACCTACATTGTTTTGTTTTTGAGTGCAGTAATGTAACAAAAAAAAAATCTAAGTTTGTAAATTGCACTTTCACAATAAAGATATTGCATTATGGTACTTGTATGAGGTGAATTGAAAAATACTATTTATTTTGTTTAATTATTACAGTTCAAATATTTGTAATACAAATAATAATATACAGTGAGCACTGTATACTTTGTATTGGGTTGTAATTTAAATAAATATATTTGAAAATGTAAAAAAAAAATCCAAAAATAGCTAATAAATTTCAATTGGTATGCTATTGTTGCAATTAATTTTTTTCATCGCAATTATTTTTTTTGAGTTAATCACAATAACTGTGATTAATTGACAGCCCTACATTTTATTATTGTTTAACAGTGTGATTAATTGCACGATTAATTTTTTTAATCACTTGACAGCCCTAATCAAAACCCTACATCTTAGGTCTTGTCCACATGATGCACACCAAAGGTCTGTAAACTGTAGAACAGTCTAAAGTTTAGTGCTCTAGTTGTACTGTGTAGACTCTTCTGAGGTGCTCCAAAAGGTACCTTGTGCATTGACGTACTCCTGTAAGTAGTATGTTAATGCACACTAGGAACTTTTAGAGTGTGTCGGCATGCTCTACACAGGACAGTTAGAGTGCAAAACTTTAGAGCGCTCTATAGGTGCACAATGCCGCATGTGTAGACAAGCCCTTAGACAACCAATGAAGACCATGTTGTTTAACAAGGGTGACATATGCCACTTAATAGCAATATCTAGGGAATCATTGTGTCACCTGAATAACAAACACAAAAACAGAATAATATTTTTCTCAAAGGCCAAAAATATTTCTGAAAAAAAAAATCCGAAAGACAGACAACACAACAAGAACAAAAGAGCCTTGAAAGAACCTGATCCTGGATACCTTGTGCATCCTACACACTTGCTGAAGTCACTGGGGGTTTGGAGTATGCAGCAAATGCAGGGTAAGGCCCTGAGCAAGTTTAAAAAAAAAGTACTTTGTTGTATTCAGTGTTTATACCCAAATTATCTACGTCAGCTGTCACATCGCTCACAAGAAATTTGTTTTGAACTTTTTATTTGATGAGTCTCTGTTCAATTCAAAGTGTCTCATGTGATAGGATTGCCATCAATTATTTTATACCTGTTACTCCTACAGCGAGTACATAGATATAGATAAATAAAATTAAGGCTGAGATTTTAAAAGGGATATTTTTAGTAAAAATCACAGACAGGTCATGGTCAAAAAAGAAAAATTCATCAAAGCCATGACCTGTCCATGAGTTTTACTAAAAATATCTGGGACAAAATGGGGATCTGCAGGTCCCCACATGGCCTGAAGCAGGGCAGATGTGCAGGAGCTAGGAGCCCCCTGCAGCAGCTGGGGGCTGTGGGGTACTCCTGCTGCCTGCAACTTGAGAGGTCCCTGCTCTGCCTGTGGGGGCTGTGAGCTGTGGGGTGTCCCCACAGCCCATGGCAGCCGGGAACTGCAGGATACTCACACCACCCGCAGCTTCACGGGCCCGCAGCAGCCGGGAGCTCAGGGGTTCCCCGGCCACTCATGGGAGCCAGGAACTTGGGGGTTCCCCCACCACCACCAACTCTAGGGGTTTCCCCACCACCCACGGTGGCCAGGAGCTGCAGGGACCCCAGAGGCAGTGAGCATACCCTGCAGCTCCCTACCCCTGCGGGCAGCGGGGGACCCTGCAACTCTACCACCACAGGCTGAAGTCATGGATTCCGTGACTTCTGTGACTAAATTTTAGCTTTATATATAATGCATTCTCCTGTAGAGAACTTCCCTTTGCCTGCCACTCTCTATTCAGTAGTTAGAAGACTAGGAAACAATACCAATACGAAGATTATCACGACCCCATCATGCTAAATGCCATAAAATGCAGAACAAAAAGACAGTCCCTGCCCCAAGAGAGTTTACAATCTAATTGTGCTCCTTTCTTTCTAGGAGAAGTTCACTGTTTTTCAGGCTTCTCTCATCCTCTATAATAGCCACGAATAACCTACTGAATAACCATGTTTCAGATTATTTTTCCCACTGCTACATTGCCTTTTTTTTCAGTTTCATCTAATTTTTGTCGTCTACCCCTGTTTCTAATCTCAATAAGTCCCTTATTATTTTTCTAGCCTCACTCTTGTAACATGTGTGAGTTGAACAGATGTAGACGACATGTAGGCAGCCCAGCTGTCTGACATCATATTATATCCCCGATGATTAATGAAGAAGTTAAATCAGAGCAGACTCAACTCTAATCCCTGAGGTACTTTACTAGACACTTCCCTCAATTTGATGTCACTTATAACTATCCTTTTCTTATCGTCTTCATACTGCTTTAAAACCAAGTGATAATTCTCATATCCATGCCCATTTGAATTAGATTTTTTTAGGGTAGACCCTTATGGAAAAGTCCAATAGAATTTAATACAAAATTATTGTTGAACCAACCTATAGAATTAAAGAGAATTGTATCCCTCGTAGAGAATTCCATGGAATGATTAACTAACCTTATACAAAGGACACTATTCTCTATTAAATGCCATAGCTTTAGAAAGTAATTTATATAGAATACTATTTCACCATTATTATATTGTATAGAACTTTTCCGTAAGGGGAGCTTCTATAATATGGCAGAGACACTGAGAGATCCTAAATCTGAATGTTTTTAGTGTTGTACTTAAAAAAGGAGCTCAAATTTACCAATGTTATCATTTGAATTAAGTCAGCCAACGTTATGGAGACCGCAGGAATTTCTGTGTTAACTTGGTATATGATTTGGCTCATCTTTAGTTGGGTTTTGTAGTGACATTTAAAAATATAAAAATGTAGAGTCTGTAAAACCATAATTTACATGGTGGTCTGCTATCTGCCATTAGCACAAATGGTTACTTTCCAGCATAATGCAGGGACTGACTGGATGGTAACACTTCACGAATACCAGCCGATGAACACAGTTGCCAGAAGAAAGGAGATTCCTGTCACAGAATGCAGTGGCACCTAGTCTTCTGGGCTTTATTCTCAATTCAGCCAGTGGTTGGCTCCCTGTTTGTTTTCTACGAGTCACTGAAGCCAAAATTTGCAAGTTTGGGTGTCTAAAGCTAGGCACTTTCATAACCCACAGGTACCTAAATAAACAATGGCACTCAGAGAGCAAGATGGTGTTTAGTCCAGATTCCTGGGTGAGAGCTTAAGCTGATTTTGGTTTATAATGTTAGGAGAAACCCTTGGATATTGAACGCAGCCTTGGGTGGTGCTGACACCACCTGACAGAAGGATTACATAATTATTAGGAGCAAAGAGTCCTATGGCACCTTATAGACTAACAGATGTATTGGAGCATGAGCTTTCGTGAGTGAATACCCACTTTGTCAGATGCATGTATAATTATTGGGCTGACAGACAGAGTGTGTATTTGATTGAGACAAAATCTGAACATCTGAGGTTTTTCCTTTTACAAAACCAACCGTATAGAGTTGCCCTCACTGAAATAGTTATAAATCTCTTTATAACTATCAACCTATCTGTAGACACAGACAGATAGCTTCACCATTACTGCTTGCAACTCAGACTGTATTACTACTTCTTTGGAGAACAATGGAACACTAAATATTATGAAACTCTGAAGGCAGAAACATCTGCCACAGTTTGACAGCACCTGTCTGCCCTCTAGGTATTGAGCTAAATTGGGATATTGAGCTGGAAAGTTCTTAGAGGAGAAGAACAGATGAGATAACAGAGGTATTCTACAGGAAAGAGTTGATTAGCCTTCCAGAAAAAACTACCATCCCTATCTTCCACCTATAGTGTTTATCACACATCTAATTTAAAACAGAAGTCCCAAATATGAGCGTTCAACAAAAGGTGATTTTTCCAAATTCTACTAGTACTAGTTAAATAAACTGAACTGAAGCAAGGGCCCTGTTGAGGTTAAAATTTGCCTCACCTAAAGCTGCTGACTTACAGAAACCTTGCAAATTTCCTGATATATGCTGCTATAGGGCCTCATTCTCCAAACTGTTATGCATATAAGACACTTTCTATGCTCTATTATTTTCAGTGGGACTACTTGTGTGAGCAAAGTTATTCCTGCAAGTAAACATTTTCAGGATTGTGCCCATTGAGCCCACTCATTTGTAGTATGGAGCCATCACAGTAATATTAATGAGACTATAATTCAGAGTCAAGTTAATTAAACTGTTCACTAGCAGATTAGGCTTCCAGAAGCAACTCAAAAGTGTTCCCTTCCAGTAGTGGAATCTCAATCCTCAGCTAAGACAACTGAGCTCAAGAGAAGAAGTGACACAAAGGAATGGAATGGAACGGAACAAGTCATGCCAGAGATCCTAACATGAACGTGGGGTCATCCCCCGGCTGACTGACAGTTGGTGAAGGATATTAATGGATGTGCCAGCCCCCAAAATATCCCCATGACACTGAAACAAAATGAAAATTGGGGGCAGGGTTGAAAAAGGATTAAGAAGATTCCCTCAGGAATTAGGTAATAATGCAGAGGCCCAGCTCCCCTAGTCCCACATATTTGCAATTAAGTGTCAGGAGATCCATCCACCTCCATGAGGGGAAGACGGGGTCACCCAATCCTCAGTAACACACCTCCTCTCATGTTCAAAAGTTGTGTTCAATAGTTCTAGACTTCAACAGGCTCCTGAACCCTCTGACTCCCCTCTTGCAGCTGTGCACAGCTGTCACAACTCTTGTGCACTGGATAGCCCTAGCAGCATGGCAGAATTACACAAATCCCATGAAGATATACAGACATGTTACTCTGTAAACAACAACCAAACGTGCTCTCTCATCCCTCTGACCACTGCCAGAACTCCGTTTGATGGAGGCTGGCTTTTTAAAAGGTGCTTTTTGACCTTTGCCAGCAAACTAACATCTCTCCTGGATGTTGGCCAGCTGTGGGACCAGCATTCATGATATACCAGGTTTATCCATAGCTATAAAGCACCCAGCGCCATAGTTTTAATTCCTGCAAACCCACTATGACAATCTTTCTATGTGCAACTAAATACAGAAATCTATCAAAGGTGATTATGTGGCCTCCCTTATTGTAGTTTGAGCTGCTCACAGTCTTTAACGTATTTATCCTCACAATGCCTCTGTGAGGTTGGTAAAAGCTATGATCCCCATCTTACAGATGGCAATGAAGGGACTTAAATCCTGCACTCCCAAATCACAGACTAGTGCTCTAACCACAGAACTGCTCTTCCTCTCAGCAACAGTGCATATGGACAGCATCCTACACATTTATTTATAGACATTTCTATAGTGCTAGATTGAAGTATGGATTAAAGCCAAGAGGACTGGAAACACCATTAATACACAAAAGCTCTTGCCATGCCAGACCACTACAGTGTTTCTCAGGACTCCAGTTTGTCTCCCCTATCTCTTCTAGCACTGTCCACAAAGTGGACAAGTTCAAGCAGAGCTGTTACCTCATCTGCAAAACTTACTGTAGTGTAGATACAAAGGGATGTAGCTGAGATGTATACCAAGTAATCACAGTTTATATCATTCCTTGAAAGAACTTCTACTGAAGATGCAGCATCGTGCAAAGAAACCACACTGGAAAAGTTTTATTATGAAAGAAAATATTCATCAAAACAACAAAAGCACAGTTGTGTGGAGAGACAGACAGACGTGTCTTTTATTCTAAGGGAAGTTTTGCTTTCAAATATTACAGAAAGATTTACAATACTGTTGGATGATATATAGTCCAAGAACAATTCATTTACAGTTTATAACCTTAACTGCTAAAGATTAAAAGTAATTATTATACCACTTCATACCTGGGATAAGAGGGAAGGTCCTCTCATGGATTGGTAACTGGTTAAAAGATGGGGGAAAAGGGTAGGAATAAATGGTCAGTTTTCAGAATGGAGAGAGGTAAATAGTCATGTCCTCCAGGAGTCTGTATTGGGACCAGTCCTATTCAACATATTCATAAATGATCTGGAAAGGGGGGTAAACAGTGAGGTGGCAAAAATTGCAGATAACTATCTTGAGTAGTTTTGTAAGTCCCAGCTAGACTGCAGAGAGCTACAAAAGGATCTCACAAAACTGGTTGACTGGGCAACAAAATGCACATTGGAATACATGATCCCAACTATACATATAAAATGTTGGGTCTAAATTAGCAGTTACAACTCAAGAAAGAACTTGTAGTCATTGTGGATGGTTTAATTATTTATAATTGGAGATATACCTAGCTCCGGAAGGGACCTTGAAAGGTCATTGAATCCAGCCCCCTGCCTTCACTAGCAGGACCAAGTACTGATTTTTGCCTCATATCCCTAAGGGACCCCTTCAAGGACTGAACTCACAATGCTGGGTTTAGCAGGCCAATACTCAAACCACCGAGGTATCCATCTCCCTTGTACTGTATGGGCTTCCCCAGAGGTGATTTAAAGGGCCCAGGGCTCCAGCCGCTGCAGAACTTTAAAGGCCCCACCTCTTCCAGTTGAGGTCATGCCCCCACTCAGGACTCCGGCATACCAGTAAGTCCTTTCAGTTACTTTCACCCCTGCCTACACCCCATAACCTACTATAATACTGTGACCAGACAAAGAAGATGTTTCAAGCTTCCTCCAGTGAGTAAACTACGTTTCCATCCTGCACAGAGAAAATTCTCATCTCCAGGGCACACTGTGGATTTCTCTTACACATCACATACACAAAAACTACATCAAAAGGACATGGTTAAAGTTGTAAAGTCAAGATGTCAAAAGTTAGGAAATGACAGAATTAACATTACTCGTGCAATACGATGCAGGATTAAAACAAAATAATCACAGAAGCACCATGGGTAAGTGCCTGAATTGCAAGGGATGGCACAGCTGCCAATTCCCCCTCCCCATACCATTTGACAATAGGTTTTGCTTATGGAATAAGAAGCAGACAGGCAGTGGAGACACGCTGCCATTTGCAGAGTAAAAATGTATTAGAGAAATAGCAACAGAAGTGATCTAATCCCCATTCAGCTGACTGTGGAGATGGCAGAGTAACATGTTTGCATTTTTCCCTAATTAATGCTCTATCTCAACCCTCCAACATTTCATGATTTTCCAATGCCAAATGCTTGATGAGACAGCAGATACAGTAGAACCTCAGAGTTATGAACACCAGAGTTACAAACTGACCAGTCATCCACACACTTCATCTGGAATTGGAAGTATTCAATTGAGCAGCAGCAGAGACAAAAAAAAACAAAAAAAGCAAATACAATACTATACTGTGTTAAATGTAAACTACTAAAAAAATTAAGGGGAAGTTTAAAAAAAGATTTGACATGGTAAATAAATAATTTCTGTTCATGTTTTATTTAAATTAAGATGGTTAAATGCAACATTTTTCTTCTGCAAAGTAAAGCTTCAAAGCTGTATTAAGTCAATGCTTTGAAAGAATGACCATAACATTTTGTTCAGAGTTACGAAAAATCTCCATTCCCAATGTGTTTGTAACTCTGAGGTTCTATTGTACATTAAAATTTGTCAAACTGAAAGTCTGCACAAGGTTTAAGCCAGTAAAGAATCCAGCCTAATGGTGTCTTTAATTGACTTAAAAGGGGCTGGATTGGGAACAGAGCTGTACAAAATAAAGAATTAAAGTCAGGATCCACAAAAATAGCAACAAATAGGGCAAAAAAGTGAGCTACTTGCAAGTTTTATGTTACCCCAGCACACACCCCAGCTTCACAGAAAACCCTCAGACAAGACCAACAGTTTTTCATAGAAAACTTTTGCATTTCTTCTGAGCATATGGCACACTTCCATTTTGGTATTCAGTACTAACCATCCGTATTTACATGGCATGTGAAGACCTTCAGAGAACTAAAGCAAGTTTTGAAGTTAAAAGATTTAATAAATAAAAAAGGACTGAATCATGACACGGGGACACAACAGACCACAACTTTCTTGTGCCAACTTCATCTCCCCTTTCTCCTTTGCAGATAGACTCAGCTCTGCTTCTACTCTTGTCTCCCTGAAGGGTGTAGTAGATCCTCTCCTGAAATCTGACTCAGGCACCTTCTCACTCTGAGCCAATTCAACCCTTTCTTCAAATGTTATTACAGGCCCAGCTTTTTCCACCCTGGCCTTTTCCATTTCTTAAGCCTCTAAACAATCACATCTTCCTTCCCTAACCATCTCATTTCCCCCAGCTCAGACATTCTCCCAAATACTAGGTCAGATCACCTCCAACCATATTACATCGGCAAATGCAGCTCACAGTTTACAGAACTATACATGCTAGTAAACTTCTTTCCATAAGCTTCTTTACACACTGTATTGAATATGAAGACTTAGTGGCAATTTGGTATGAACCATGCTGTACAAAACCAAACCTTATTAAATAATTACAAGACAGTATCTAAATTAACAGCCATATAGGGTATAATCCACAGCCCACTGATATGAACGGAAGGATTCCCATTGACTTCAGTGACTGTTGGACCAATAACATAGTGCTTGCTTGAAATGGCACTGGAGAGGTGACAGTCTTTTTCAATGTCTATTTATTGCAGAAAGATTATTTGAGGTCATATTAAGCTTTTCTTGCCCTTGCTTGTTCTACATATCATAGATAACCGCTAAAGGAAATAATTGCCTTCAGTGCTATTTCTGAAAGGAGGATTTCTTTTAATAATTCAGAACCAACCAGAAGCTATGTTATGTATTAAATGCAGAATGGATTTTCTTGTATGTGCTATATATATTCTGGAAATGTTTCTGATGACTAGCACAGTTGCATTACCCTCCAAGTCTGCTAAATTTCTTTCTGTTAACCTGTTACGAATCTCTCTCTCATACACAAAATCAAAACATCTAAAATAAAACTCATGTAACTACACAGAACTTCCTGATTTTTGCATACAAGTGTTTTGCGTGCAAGTGTTTGCATGCATAAGACAGACAGCTGTACATAAAAATCAGGTAGTTATGCAAGGTTGATTCTAGGGGACAATGTAATAAAATATGCCAATTTCACATCAGTTCCAAGCATGAAAGTCATATTTAATTCTGTTATTATTATATATATACTATGTTGTATATTGAATAGTGAATGCAAGTGCAGAAATCAGGCAAGACAATCTGTTTTATGCAGGTTCAAAAGAATACTTTCAATTATTTTTCATGCTGTTTAGTTTTAAAACGCTGTTTAAAGCTGAAAAATAGAACAACAAAGTAAAGAAAACTTTCTATTGTAGCTAATCAAATATCCAGGGTGAATAAAATTGACTTTTACTTATATTTAATTGCTATAATTGCCATCAGTGCAATTAAATGCTGATAATTATCTTGGAAAACAAATGAAAAAAAAGACACATCTGTAACGAGGAAAACGGTCTATGTAATGGCAGAGTTATATATTTAACTGGTTATTAATGTGACATCACAAAATCATATTTTTTGACAATCTGACCTTCTGTAGATGGAGATGGTTTACTCCCACCTGTATCTTCCGTACCCTTGACCTTGGATTTACTTGATGTTTCCTTCTTTCTTTCTAGATCTTTAACTACAAAGATAAGAACAAATGTGTCGGACTGAGAAAAGTTTAGTTAAATGTATTATATTCTTCCCCCACACCACAATCTTCAAGCAAAGTTGTACAATTTGCTTAGGCAGCAAATGGCAGTTAGCAATTGTTTGTTTTCTAATCTCAGTCATGTTCTTGGTGGGTCTTGGTGAGAATGACTCCTCACTCAGAAGAGTCCAAGCACAGGTACATCAGTATTAGGACCTAAATTGTTTCTACTAGCAGTTCTACTACCAAGTTTAAGACAGACTTTGGTGATGGAAAAATCTGCCCAGAGGAAAGACACATGGTGAATTCATTCAGCTACTATATCCCTCCATGAAGCCCATGCCTTGGGATGCCTCCTCCCTGCCTTCTCCAGGGCACCACACACTCCTACAGGAGTAAGGCAGGTCCATAGCTCAGACTCCAATTGTGCCTAGCCCTAGCATGGGCTAAACAAGGTAGGGGATGGGTATGAAGGTTCCTTATACCGTCCCCCATCCACAGGACGCAGAATTCAGCCTGTTTAGTGATTCCAAACATTGTATTAAAGACCAGAGGGATCACGGTGATCATCTAGTCTTTGTACCACCCTGTTCTTCCCACTCAGAAATATTCTGGCAATATCACATCTAAAGTCCATGTGAATGAAGTTCACTCTGTGCAGGATATAGTTTTTCTACAAAAAATTGAATTGTTTTAGGAAAATTAATTGGTGTTAATATCCATGCAGCCACCACAGTGGCTAAAGATCTAATATACCACCTTGAATAGCTTTGAGTCTTGCCAAGAAAGGGATGTGTTTTGCCTGTGAGAACTGACATACATACTTATAAAGAACAGAAAATTAATCTGAGTAGAATTTAAGCCTTTAATTTATATAGTGCTGATTTATGGCCAGCATTGATCATTATTTATATTACGTGGTGCATAGAGGGCCCAGCTGAGATCACAGCCTCCTTGTGCTAGGCATTAACGCATAGTAAGAGACTCTCCCTGCCCCAAAGAGCTTACAAGATAAATAGACATGACAGTTGAAGGGTAGAGAGGAAATCTTATGATCCCTGTTTTGCAGAATTGAGATCAGAGATATTAAATAATTCACCCAAATTCCCAGAGAATGCCTGTAACAGAGCCAGGAATTAAACACAGATCTGTTGAGTCGCAGTCCAATCTTCCAACCTCTGCAGTACTGCACAGGGAGTAAGGGGGATACAAGCCTCCATTCTACAGTGTTGATACCCACATTGCAGGTTCCAGTGTGTGTGGATAGCGGGCGGAGAGGGGAGCAGCCTCTGCAGGCCTGCTATCCTCCCACCCTCACCCCAGAGCAAATGGGAGGCAAGAGCATGAATCCTGGTGGGAAATAATTGGAGTCTTGACTTCTTCCCCAGCACACTATGGCCAGCACAGCTCTGTCATGTCTATACCAATAGCAGATTACTTACCCCAGGAGCAAAGTGGGAGAACTGTGATTCAGAGACAATTCTGTCCTTTGTCTGCTCTTGGAATAGTGAATCCACATCCTATCCCTTACTCGGGGCAGACTGAGACCCTCATGAGCTAGCCCATGATTAGGTTATGCCTACACTCGAGCTAGGGGTGTCATTTCCAGGTTGGGTAAACATACATGCACTAACTTTGATTGAGCTAGGACCCTAAAAATAGAAGTATAGCTGCAGCTACACAGGCAGTGGGACAAGCCAGCCACCCCAGTAAGCATCTAGGCACGATTGTACTCAGGGTGACTAGCCCATACTGCCACCGGCACTGTTGTGGCTACACTTCTATTTTTAGCACACTTTCTCAATCAAAACGAGTATGAGGCCATTTATCTGAGTCAGAAATTACACCTCCAGCTCAAAGTGTAGACATACCCTAAGAGTCTTATTCAGAACTCTTGACTCACATCTTACCCAGGCAAATCTTGCACTGAAGTGAAAGGGAATTTTTGCCAGAGAAAGGGGGGGGGGGGGGAGAGAGAGAACAAACGTCATGATTTGGCCAATTGTGAGTGTTGCTTGGGTAAGGACTGATTTGGCATCAATAGCCAGTGACTCCAGTGGCTGTTGAAGATGTCCACGCACTAGACTGGTCTCCAGGTGGTGAACAGAGCACTAACATGAGAGAATTCTCACTAGAAGGCAAAAAACCAAAGTAATTCTGGCAAAGAGCTGGCCATTCTTCTACAGAGACTACCCCTATGGAGTTGAAGACATTGTTAAAAATATTGCCTCTATAAAGCTTTAAAAGCCAAAACTAAAATTCATTCACATATTTGCTTGATGAGGAAATTGAATGTATTAGTGCATCTGTCCAATCTACCTCTTTAAGATAAAACTCCATTACAAGGCCTTAGTTATTTTATATGTTTTTTATTCTACTGTGATTTGTAAGCTATCACATAAGAATTGCATGGTCATGTAAAAGAAAATATAAATTATCCTAAGGATAACAGACTACTGCAAGCTGTTAAGATTTCTGTAGGTGTGTGTGGGGAGGGGGACTTTGTACATTAGCTATAACTCAGAGTTTAAAATGCTGATGTGTCCAGTGTCCTGCTAGTCCCTCTTGATTTTACTCTGGCCCTTCCTTCCCCTCCCCAAAGGTGCCCTGGAACAGTTTAATCTTCCACAGTCCCAAGAATTAGTCATCACATTGTCATGGGGGAAGAAAAAGCCATGAAAATACAACATAAAAAAGGAAGGACTTGCATACACATTGTATCTGGTTTCATTCATGCAGTCATTATACTGTCAAATGGGATCCAAGTCTCACTACAGCCAATGAAAACATATTGCAGCTAAAGAAACAATATATTAAATAGAATGTAACCCCTGCATTCTAAAATCAAGCTGCCAGCTCTGCTTTTCCTGTGGAATACAGCCAGTTACGAACAACCACAGCTAATACTTTGGAAGTTTGAGTAGCCATTCCATAGGTTTTTCTTTAATGTTAAAGTAACCTGTGGTTTTGTGGGTTCTGCAACCAGTGATATTTAAAATAATAAATACAGGCAGTGGGGAATTCCTAGAAGGATTTGTCATGGCCTCTACATCAAGTAATCAGCACTGGTTATCATGTGCTGGATGGGATAGGAGGGTGGTCTAGCAATTAGAGCTGTGATTGGCAGACCCATTACACAGATAGAAACCTGAAGCACAAGCATCTCAGATATTAAAAATGTTCAAAGAAGGTGTTTTGTAGGAAGAGGATTCAGGAAAAATTACTTCCCTACCCACAGTCTATCTGGTTTTTGGTTCTATAGACTAAATCTGTCCTGACCTGTCTTTAACTGAGTTCCAGGATGGCTTGGCTACACTGCTGTAGCACTTCAGTGAAGACACTACCCAGGCCACTGGACAGGTTCTCCTGTTGGCATAGGTACTCCATCTCCCTGAGAGTTGGTAGCTAGGAGAATTCTGCCATCAATCCAGCACTGGTCATTGTAGGTCAGTTTCACTGCATCACTTAGAAGTGTGGATCTTTCACACCCCTCAGAGACATAGTCATAGAATCAGAGTTGGAAGGGACCTCAGGAGGTCATCTAGTCCAACTCCCTGCTCAAAGGGGGACCAATCCCCAGATTTTTACCCCAGTTCCCCAAATAGCCCCCTCAAGGATTGAACTCACAACCCTGGGTTTAGCAGGCCAATGCTCAAACCACTGAGCTATCTCTCCCCCTAATACTGACCTAATTTCCTAAAGAAGATAAGGTGCCACAGGATTCTTTGCTGCTTTTAAGGCCTGTGGTGTAAATCAGGGCAGAAAGTGCACCTAACTAATCAACACACCCTCAGACAGAACACATTTATCCTTTTCTGTATATATTTGTCTGGATTTCGCAGGATCATGTGCTGAACATATTAGGCCAGATTCTCAATTGGTGTAAACTGGCATAGCTCCATTAAAGTAAACAGAGCTATGCTGACTTACACCAGCTGAGCATCTGGCCTAATACAAGTTCAAAGTTTTAAGACTTACCCGTAGCTTCCCTCACCCCATTGTAAGAATTACACTGGAAATCCATGAAAAAGGGAAGAAATAAAAAAGATATTCCATTCATTTCCTCCTGCTCACAATTCCCTTTTTATGAGTTATGGGCTATTTTCACAAGGGAAAGAAGAAAATTAAAAACATTGGGCAATTAACGTTTCCTTTAGTTTAGAATTCCTGCTACTAAGATCTCTTGCACAATGTCCGATAAAGCCAGACTTTGTATTACCAGATGTACTTCACTGAAGTCAACAGACTTGCACCTTTTTACACCTGGCTGAAATTGGCTCTATGTTCTCTATTGGTCTAAGTATTCATAACATGCTCATCTCTGTGGTACCTGAGTACATTGCAAATGTATAAATTAAAGGGGTATGTGGTAAGACAGTGCTATATGTGAGATATGATATGTGCATACAGATACATACTTCTGAACTGCCCTTGTGCTGGCTTGCTCTCTTGGTCTTTATTGTATGTAATAATCTGAACTGCATAGCTTTGATCTGGAATAAGACCTTGAACAACTGCTTTGGTTGCACTGTTTTGAAGAGTTAGTTGATTGGTTTTTCCACCTGCAAGGAAACAAAACGAGAAATAAGATCAGCGGCATAGTATAAATAGTGAATGCTATGATAAGGTAAATTGCTACATTTTAAACCACTTAAATGTATATTTAAGCTACATTAAGTATGGTAATGACCAAAGTCCAGTCACTCATCACTTGTTGTCTGTTCCAAATCCTTGTCCCTTTGGAATGACCCAGAGAAAACCTAAGAAAAGCAGGGAGCCAAGTGGGCTGACATACTGTGACCTTAAAAGGATGGTCTCCTGGGGTGTAAACCTTCTCCAAAACCTAACATGAATAATAGGTAAGACCCTGGGTATGTACACACATGTGCAAGCATGCACGCGCACACACACACACGAAGGAAAGGCCTACATGAAGTGGAGATCCTGGAGAAGGGACAAAGTGAGACACAGGAGAGGAACTGGAAAGCCACCCAGGAAATTAAGCCATCTGACTAGCAGATACCTCTGTGGGAATCAGTCTGCTCAGGAAGCAGTCCAGAGACTCAACCCCAATTGGGTATGGGTCCGTGAAATGAGAGGCTACAGGAATAAGACATCATGAAGTAGACCTTGACTAGGAGTGAAAGGAGATGGCCAGGAGGCATAACTGATAGCAGTAGCATTCCAGAAGCTCTGAGGAGAAGTGTTGCAGTAACCCTGAGAGGCGCAGATAATAGAATGAGCTACTGGGAGGAAAGCAGCTACTAGCCTAGCATCATGAAACCTGGAGAGTGGGAAGAATCTCCTCAGAGAAGGAGAGACTGCATTCACAAGCAGGGACAGTCCCAGAGTGCTGAAGCCAGAAAGGCTGCTAGTGAAATGCAGATGCCAGTAGGCCCAGTAAGACAGCCAGGAAGCCCAGCTCAAACCCACTGTCAGGATCACATCTGGGATGTAGGCAGTCATGCATAATGGTCAGAACCATGAAGGTGGCCAGGAGATTAGAGCAGAGTCAAGAATAAGGGCTCTGTGGGTGGAGTTGAGACCAGAGCCATGGGTCAGAAACCAAATGGAAGAGCCAATGGGTGAGCTGGAGATGTAGTCAGGAAGTAGAACCCGGGGTCAGAGTCAGGGGTGTTGAGGATGAGAAGGGCAGGAACTGGAACAGGCACAAGAACAGCCTGGGTAGGAGCAGGCAGGGGCTGGACTGGAGCAGATGCAGGAAGCAGGATCTCAAGCACAGCTGTGGCATGGGATCGGGGCCGGTGCAAGCATTTAGGCGACCTAGGCGGGCACCATGGGCACTGGCATTTGGGGGGGCGCCATTTTCTTTGTCAGCGACTGCGGTGGCCAGATCTTTGGCCACCCTGGTTGCTGCCGGCATTTAGGGGGAGGGAGCTGGGGCAGGGGAGCACGGTCAGGGCCACCTGCAGCAAGTAAAGGGGGAGCGCGGCACGCAGGGGAACTCCCAGCCCCAGCTCACCCCTGTCCCACCTCCTCCCTGAGCACGTCGTGGCCGCTTCACTTCTCTCGCCTCCCAGGCTTGTGGCTGCCTAAGCTGATTGGCGCTGCAAGCCTGGAAGGCGGGAGAAGTGAAGCAGCCACGGCGTGCTCGGGGAGGAGGTGGGACAGGGGTGAGGTGGGGTGGGGGAGGGGTGCATCAGGGCGGAGGGTGAGGGGTGGGGAGCTGCCGCAAGGGGGGTGCCTCAGGGCGGAAGTTTCACCTAGCGTGAGAAACATCCTTGCACTGGCCCTGCAGGGGATGCATTGAGCAGCAATCGAGTTCTAGCTGCTGCTGGCTCAAGTCGGAGTTTGACAGCACTTCCTGACTGGTGGAGGGCAGGTTTAATCAGACAGCCCCTGCCAAGTTCAGCTGTGCCCAAGGAGTTGCTAGGAGACTGACCCTGCTGTACCTGGATCCCCAACACCCACATGGAGACCAGGGAAAAAGCAATTTGTAATGAGTGGCAGCTACAGGTCTGTTCTTCAAATGAGGCCAAAGCAGAGCAACTGAAACAGGAAGGGACAGTTTATAAGAGCAGAGAACTGAAGAACTGCAGGTAAGAAAAATCCTATGCGGAAGTTAATCTGGTCAAGCACACTTCAGGGGGTCAGCAGCTCTAAAAGGGTTTTGCTGCAACAGGACAGTCAAGACATAGGAACTAGCTGTAGCAAGAGTCAGGGTAGTTTTCAAGTGCCCTGGCTTAAAGGAATGGGAATGAGAAAAGGCTTTAAGAGGGGAGACAGTCTTGCACAGGGTTAACTCAGCAGAGAAATGGATCACAGTGCAAACAGATACAAATCAATGAGCATCGGACCCATGATCCGAGACACTAGGAATAAGGTGGGAAGAGTTACAAAGGGGGCACCAGCTGTGACACAGCTAGGTAGGTAATTGTGGGGAGGGAGCAGTCCATAAAGTCAAAACCTAAAAAGCAATTTTCAGCATGACTGAACCGTGAACACTTATCTGGCATTTCTGAGTCTCCCACAATCAGTGGCAGGGTGCAAGCGGCTGGGGGTGAATTTTTAACTTTTTAAAATACTTAGGTAACAGTCCCCGAAGGACCTATTAAAGGAGTTTGTTTTAGTTATTAGGCAGAGGAAGGGCATGGCCTAATAACTTTTCACAAGCGTGATCCAATAACCACTAGCAAGGGCTCAGCAGCTGCATTTTGTGCATTTCACTACTCCTGCCCCAATCCATATGCAGGCTTTGAATGCAGGGTGGTGAGCAGTAGGGCAAGAAGCACCAGCAGTGTATCCTACTCAGCACTGCCCATCAGTGCTCAACACACACTCCCTTCTCCATCCTTTCGCATGCCACTACTAGACTGGGCCCTAACCTACCACTGCTCTCATTGAATGTACAAACTATCCATGTTGCAAATTACTTTGAGAATTAACATTTATTGGAGACCATCAGCTGACTACCAAAGCATACCACATTCATGCTGTCAAAACTGATTACACTCTTTTTCCTTTTGCCCGTCTGACTCAGCAGTTATTCATTCCTTTTGCAATTTAATAGCTTTTAGCACAATAGCTGATTTAACTGCTTCTTATCACATATTGTTGTAACTTTTGCTGGTCTGTGGGTTTTGGCACATTTTGATTGCTTTTATATGTCACATGTCTGCTCATCTTAAGATTGAAAAGCCTGCCAGGCACAAGCCAGTGCAACAGTAACATATAGGGAGGAAAAAGGAATCTATTGCTTTCTCATCAAGAAATTGCTACAGCTGTTCTTTTAAATACATCACTGTCCAATTTGTAAGCTACATTTTATTCTTCAAAGTAGACTACATATAATGAAACAACAAAGTGCAAATGCAGTTTGTAGACCTCACATTTATAAATTTCAAATTAATACATTATAGTCTATATGTGATAGTTATTCTAAAATAATTAGGCTATAATTTAGTTCTCTTGGTACTGGCAATAACAATGTGGACATATTGCAAAAATTTGTTTCAGGTTTCTCCAGCAGCACAGTTTATAAACATACCCCATATCAGGAGAGAGTGACTGTAGGATAAGGGCTGTATTAAAGGATGACTAAAACATTATGCAGTCTGGAGAAGATTCTGAATAGTGTATTCTGAACTCTTAGTTGCATTGACAATGGAGCTATAAAAAAAATTATGCCAGCTAAGGACCTGCCCCTCTGCCTCTTATTCACTTCCCTTGTTCTAACTGACCAAAATTCCCATGAACATTCACAAAACTTCGTTTACTGACTCTTTTTGGGCACTTACTATTTCCCTATATATGGCAAGAAGGACAGAGGAGGGGATGCTCACAGGGACAGGACCAGAGGTGGAGCCCACTACGGATGATGAAGCACAGGAAGTATCTGTCAGTTGACTCCACTCCAAGGACACCCCAGACATCTGTATTCACACTGGCCTCCAACTGCTGGACAGCCAGAGCTCCTGGTTGTCCAGAGCCAGCTCAGAGCCCCCAGTTATGTGGAGTGAGATCAGCCCCCAAGCAATAGGAGGCTGCTTTCCTCCAGTTCACCATGACAGCATTATCACTGGACCTAAATGAAGCAAAAGTTTATAGACAAACGTAAATATTTTTACCTGAACTTGGAGTAACAAGAAGCTTAAATCCAGTAAATTTCCCTTTAGGGGCTTTCCATGAAATCTGTACACTGTCATGAGTGACTAAATTATATCTTAGTCTTGTTGGTGGAGCAACTGTAAGGAAAAAATAAAGAGACCTTACTTTACAGTAAAAAAGTTTATTAATTTTTAAATAAAGGTTAAGGAAAATACACAGGCAAACACACACAAGTTTGACAACACAAAGGATGCAAGTTATTCTAAATGTCACATAAATCAGCTTATTAGTTTGTAAAATAACATTAATCCCCATGGTGCCTTATTTCCCCCAGTGATATAACCTTTAGATTTATGGGGGAGGAAAACGCAAACTACTGACCTTATAAAAGACAGAGACAAATGATGTTAGATGTTAAGATGCTAGTTTAGCAAGCAAAGCTGGTTATACAAAATGCTCTTTGTTAATGTATAGGAACTAAAATTGATCTTCCTTCTTATTTGACAATATGCCTTTCCTAGCTCTTCTGCCAAATATCATGGGTTTTTCATTTAAGTCACTCAGGGCCAAATTTTCAAAGGCTTGTGTGGGCACAAATGTCCTTCTTACATGTTTATTTTAAGCTGCAAGCAGGGGACAGGAAATAGCACAATTTTCAAAAGGGATGGTGGGTGGGTGCGTGCAGAGCTGCAAAAATGGAGCATGCAAACTGATTGGGTCATGGGCATGGCCTCAGTAGTTAATGCCCATTCATCCCTATCAGAAACCAGAATTGTCCTGGGCCGCTCCACAGCTAACTTAGATGTATACAGGCTAACCAAGGTTCAGGCAAAGGCAATCCAGGCACTGTAGGTGAAGCCAGCCTCTACTGACTCCTGGATCATCAACTATAGTTCAAAATAGAAACAGTGGGAAAGAATGGAAACATGAAGGGATTGTGGGAGAAAGGGGCAGGTAGCATTTTAGGTGCCCAGGAACAAGCAGAAATTCCAGACCTGTGTGCTCTGAGGTGACCAGAGGAGCAGAGGTGGCTGAAGTAGAGGGAGGATGGGAAGGACTATCACGGGCTCCCCACTTGACTCAGCAAGGCAGCTGCATGCCTGGAATGCTTTCCACTGTGTGCTTTGGGGCATGCCTCAGCACTTAAGTGTACCATACTGGTTCACTGGCTTACTCTAATGTATTATTAGCATATGCCAGTGGTCTCCAACCTTTACACGCCCAAGATCACTTTTTGAATTTAAGGGCAACACAGGATCTACCCTTCCCCTTTCCCGAGGCCCCACCCCTTCCCCAAAACCCCACCCCATTCACTCCATCCCCCCCTCCTCCATCACTCGCTCTTGCCCACCCTCACTCACTTTCACCAGGCTGGGGCAGGGGGATGAGATTAGGGAAGGGATGTGGACCCTGGGCTGGGGCCGAGGGGTTCACAGTGTCTGGGATAGGGCTCTGGGCTGAGCCTGGGGCAGGGTGTAGGAAGGAGTGAGGGATGCAAGCTCTGGGAGGGCATTTGGGTGCAGGAGGGGGCTCCGGACTGGGGCAGAGTGTTGGGGTGCAGGAGGGAGTAAAGGGTGCTGGCTCTGGGAGGGGGGATCAGGGCTGGGAATCGGGGTGCAGGAGAGGGTTCACGGTGCTGGCTCCAGGAGGGGGCTCAGGGCTGAGGTGCAGCCTCACGCCAGGCATCACTTACCTTCAGCGGCTCCCTGTTGGCAGCGCAGAGTGGCTGCCGCTAAAGCAGGCTCACCACCTACCCAGGCCCCACGCTCCCGGACGGAGCCAACATGCCTGTGCAGCCCCTAGGGGGGTGGCACATGACTCCACGCACTGCCCCTTTCTGCAAGCACTGCACCCGCAGCTCCCATTGGCCGCTGCTCCCCCATTCCTGGCCAATGGGAGCTGCGTGGGGCGGTGCTTGCAGGCAGGAGCAATGCTTGCAGGTAGAAGCAGCGCACAGAGAGAGACCCCTACTGCCCCTGGGGCTGCACTGGCCGCTTCTGGGAGCAGCGGGGAGCCGGGGCAGACAGGGAGCCTGTCTTAGGGAGATCGTGATTAACTGGGAGATCCCCTAGGATTGCAAATGACTGGTTGATGACCACTGGCATATGCTATGGTCTTGTAATGAGTTGTGTTTGCCCAGCCCTGTATGTACAGACTGAATGATGTGCTATTTATGAAAATTGTCCTACCAGACACTTAGGAAAGGTAACAGTACAGGAGAATCAGCCCTAGTCTACACTACAGAGTTAGATCAATGCAAGGCAGCTTACATTGACCTAACCCTGTAAGTGTCTACACGAAAATGTCGCTCCTGCCGATATAACTCACCTGCTACATCGATTTAATAACTCCACCTCCAAGAGAGGCGTAGTGCCTATCAGTTAAATCGGTGCAAGCGCTCCTGGTGAGGACGTGCACCACTGATACAAGGAACATCGTGTGGACATGCAAAAGCGATTTAATTACTGCAGTGGCTGTATGTCGACGTAACTTAGGTTGATTTAATTTTCTAGTGTGCACATAGCCTCAGCAAGAGGAAGAAGCATTTTGCTAGCTCAAGGGCAAAGGTAACTGCTACCAAGCTAAACTACTCCAAATGGTTTATTCCAACAATTGGTTCTGTCCTGCCTATAAAATTGAGGATACATCCCAAGGGCCTCTGCCTTCACAATTCCAGATGAATATGGCTCCTCCTGCCACTGAACAAATAGTTTCTAGATCTGAAGGCCCAGACTATCGCACAGCAAACACCATGACTTAAAGATAGGATGTGCCATTTCTATTATCTTTTAATAAGTTTAATAATGTTTTAGTCATTTTTTTAGTTGCTGTTGGCCAAAACATGTGGTTTCTGGTCCCAATTTATATGATGAGCTAATATTTATCTTCTCCTGTGTTGTTTCTCATTAAGATCCACAGACAGGCGTGACGAGTGCCAGAGCCCACAGAGAGAAGGGGCTGCCAAGACACTCCCTCAGGTCTCACTAGTTCTCCCGTTTCAGTCAATGGAGCTGTGGCAATTTATACCAGCTGAGGATCTGGCGAAGCATTTTTTGTGGTTCATGGTCATATCATCGAGTAGGGTTTTTTTGCCTATTTGTTTCTTTACGAGCTGAGAAAAGAAAAGTCAGCTAGTATTTTTATGTTGGTTTTGTTTGTTGGTTCAATTGTTTCTCAATGTTAACAACACTACAATGTTAGAAGTTATCAAAATGTTAACCAAAGTTTAATGGTAAAGCTTTATTTCCTGCTATTGAGTTGTATTCAGCTTATTAGTTAGAGGGGCCTATTCTAGCAGAGCATACCAGCCTCGGTTATTCTCCAGCCTAAAGAGCCAGAGGTGGCAAGGGAATGTAGAAGAGCCAAGACCAGCTTAGTGACATCGCAGCTGCTCTCAGGACAGTGGAATTCAAGGGAGAGAAAATCAGAGGGAGAGTGGGAAGCGAGGGGCACAGAGACAATGAATGTCAAAACAGCCTGGCACAATGCAGACACTTTTTAAAATCTCTGCAATGAGCATGCGTACAAACTATGCGCTCACAGACGGTGGACATGATCTGGACAGGCCTAATCTCCAAACTGTCTGTCCACCCCAATGGGGCTTTAGAAAATAGGCATTAATCGATACAGAAGAATGAGCACATAAAAGTATCCTTTCACACATACAGCTTTGAAAATTTGGCCCTTGCTGTTTTGTGACTAAAAGATCAAATATGAAATATTGTGCTAGGCAAGATACTGCAAGAACATTCAGCATACTGTAAGTGTAATAAAATAACTGAAGCTGTGGTAAAAGTTTTAAAAGCCAGAAAGGCTGTAGGTATGGATTACAGTCTTTAATTCATTCTCAAGATTGATAATGAGTTACGCATAGCTCAAGGACAGATTCAGTCAGTGCTGAATTAACCTAGAGTGATGAATCATGACTACCAGTTCATGAAAATATGTAATTCCAATTATTTACTTTTTCTAAGCAACAGTAAATAATCTTTGGGAAAAACAGCTGTAAGATTCACAGGGATTCAGTGGCTAAGCACCAAGAATACAAATGCCAGCCAAGTGTGTCCTATACCATTGCAAGGGAAAACGAGCTCCAAAGCCCCCTTTTCTCCCATGTGTGACCTAAAGATTAAAAGAGCACTTTCTAACAAAGCAGTGGAGCTCTGACCTACTTGTAATTAGCCATCACCAAATCAGGTAAACTTTTGGAGCTTCTATAAAACCAGACACGTCTGACAATAACAAGCAAAGAAGGACATAATCACCAGAGGTGTTTGTGCTTACTATACAGCTAAAATATGATAGACTACAAGACTTGTGCCAGAATAATCTTTACATAACTAGCTGATCTTAGCTAACCACTTATTCATTTTTGTGTCTAAATGGGGGGAGGACATTTCCAGCCGCAATTAATCATAGGGAGAAAAGAAGAGTTGTTCACAAAACAGATATTTAACTATGTCTTAGTTATGCAAAGACTAGTGTTCTGGCACAGAGAGGTACATATAACTAAGGAAGTTAAATCTAACACTTGGACAAACACAACAAAATATTGATGGGAATTACTACATGGTCACCAACCTGAAGAGGAAATCTTTATTTCTGAGGACCTTTATTGTCTGTGGAACAAAATTTCACTTCTTGCAGAAAGAAAGAAAAATGAATACAAACTGAGTCAGTAGCGAGAGCTTGTTAAGCAGTTTTACAGGGATGAGCAAATGAATGGCCGTCAGCAACATTAAAGCAATCACCCAAAAAGACACTAAGGACAAGTTCAAGGCCTTGGTTTATGCAGCTACATAGAAGTCAGCTATTTTTGTTAGTGCTCCAAATACATTATTCTTGAGGACAAGCAGGAAAACAATGCTTTGAAATACTCAGTATTCTAAAAGGAGGACATACATTCTCAAGGACATAGCTGTCAAACAAACTGTGTAAAGTTGGCAATACTAGTTGCACTTGATTAAACTGAACAAATTGATACTCTACCAAAATTATCTAGCATATACATTAGCAACTTATGGAAATTCTCACAACATGAAGTACAATCACCATCTTGTACCCATAAAAGCAAATTCTTAAATTAACACCCCAATTATTGAGTGGATAAATGGGAACTCTAGCGAGAGCAGACATATTTTCCTTAGTTGTGATGGTTTATTAGCCAGGGTTGTTTTGCGGAGAGTAAACCTTTTATTATTTTAATAGGCTGGACAAGAAGCTCAAATATTTTTAAAGTAACTTTATCTGTTGAACAAGGGGAAAAAATGTTCAAACTAAATGTGAGAGAGTAATTAAATATTGAGTGAAAGCAGAGGGATAGTAAAGGATTTGGAAGGCAGCTAGTAAATGCATCACATCAAACTGGGAGTTCAACAAATGAAAAGATGAAAACATTAAAATCTAAAAGTTACATTTTGAATTATCAGTGACCAACAAATAATAATAATAATTGGATAATTCATGAGCAAGATGGTGGAATGACTCAGCAGAAAACAATCTCACTCAGCAGGGTCTGTTTCTCAAAGAACAACATTCATAACAAGAAAGTACTATAAATTAATGTGTGGAAAAGGGATCATAGGACTGGGATAAAACCTCAAATGTGAAACCAGACCTTCCCAAACATATTCTTTTTTTCTCCTAAGGAATCAATTTGTAGTAATTCCCCAAAGCACTTGTGCACACTAGAACTAACCCCTATTCTTCCTGCACCTTGTTACAATGTGTTATTTCTTTAATCAATGAAACATACTATATCATTTATAGTTAGCCACTTGTTACAAGGAGGAGGAAGTAAACAGTTTATTGCAAGAGGAAAAAGGAAAAACTTTGTCAACAAAGGTCAAAAGGAGAGATTCAGAGGACATGTTACTACTTTAAATGCAGCAAAAGAATATTCTCAACTCGTATTCCACAGGCTATGGATCCACACACTCCATTATTCAATAATATGATGGTGTGGCCTACATTTTCTGAGACCTGCACTTGATTTTAGTGTGCAATTTGTGTCCACTGCTAACATGTGGCTGATTAAATAATTTTTTTAAGTGTTTGATTTTCAAAGCAATTTAGGGGATTTAAACACACCTTCCACTGACTTTTAGATGTATCTGAATCCCCAAAACAGCTTTGAAAATCTGAACCATATGCCGTAACAATCAGGTCCAGACTCCTCACAGGGAGAGCAGAGGGTCTGGACCCCTCAAAAATAAGGAATTGAACCAACTGACTGTATACAATATTACTGCACTATAAAAAAAGTATAAACAAGTATGGTGTCTTATAAAACTTGGTGACACACTGGTCCCAAAAATCATTGTGTGATAGATGTATGGGTGGTGTACAAAGAGTTACATGAGTGTGCTGGAGATATGTTCTTAAAATGTGTTTGGGAGGCAGTGTATAATCCCAGCCTGTGCTAGACAAAGGAATGTGGATTTACTTTGCTGATTAACTTGACTGCAGGCAGAGGACAATAAAAGTACATTTACATATAAGGTAAACAAAGCCATCAAGTTAACAAGTGAGGGGAGAAGAAAGTTTAGCAATTGCTCTGGGGACAGAATATGCACCCTAGAAAGCCTTCCTGTCTCGTGAGGCCGTGACAATGGACTTTGGATAACATAAGGGGAACAAAATGACATTTCAGTTCTCCACTGCTTAGGGGACATGGGAAAAAGCACCTGGTGATCCTGAGAAAGTTGGATCTCCTGGCCAGAAGGGTTAGAGATGCTGTTAACTTGAAGTAAATAAGCAAACTACATAGGCAAAAATTGTAACTAGCTAAAATTAAGTTTTAGTCACTAGAAAGTATGTTTTATTTTGTTTGTAACCAAACTTGTCTTTTTCTCTTGTTCAATATCACTTAAATCTCTGTTCTTTGTTAATAAACTTATTCTTAGTTTTACTATAAAGTATCTAAGTGCTGTTCTATTAAAGTGAAGTGTGAGTCTTCAGCTAACCTAAAAGCCTGGTGTGTACACTATCTCTTGGAAGGAAATGAACTTTATAATTTCTGCGAGTGCCCAGTGAGAGGGACTGGACACTGCAGAGAGATGTTTCTGGGCTTCACTGATGGTTGCCTGCAGACAAGGTTTAGACTGGCAGAGTATCAAGGAGTTTGCTGGCAATGCAGAGAGGCTGGAGTGTCAGGGAGCTGACACACATCTTAGCAGCAGAAAAGCTCTCAACTTGCTGAGACAGAAGAGTAACACAGTGACTTACAGTTCTAGGAGTCCTGAGCGGAATGTCACATATGTATCAAGTGTAAGATATACAGACATATGTATAATCATATGCTTCACTTTGACTCATTAAGTCACAAGCATTTGGAGGCTAAGTTTCTGTTTAGAATAGATGCACAGAGGTAGAAGAAAGGCACAGTGAATCTCTTTCCTCTACAATAAATACTACAGCTAGCATTCCCCGCACTCTGGGAAGTGTGGTTAGTGCACCAAATGATGTTCCATAACCCCCAAGGGTCATGGTCCCCCAAGCAGGTGCGCTGAAATGGGAGGGACTGGGGGCCATGGCTCTCCCACTTTTTAATGGCTGTAAGGGTGAGCAACGGGGAGTAGGGGTGGAGAGGAGCGAGCGAGGGGGGAGGAGGCTTAGGGAAAAGAGTCAGCGTGAGGTCAGAGGCTTGGAGAGAAGGGGCAGTGTGAGGATGGGGCCATGGTTTGGGCGCCCATTGCCCCCCCTCAACTTTTAGGGCTTTTCCGCCACTCCTGCCTCCAAGCATCAGTCAGCATCAAAGACCATTTGCAGAGTGAGCAATGTCAGTGGCAGTATATGCATCTGTTAAGCATGCTCTTCCCGTGACCTCAGAGCCATTTCTACTTGTAACTATCCTCTGGAGATAGAAGATCTAGGCACTGCCTATCCACTGACCATGTTCATGCATAAACATACAACCCAACACTCCTTTCAGTGAAAAAGAGAGGGCCAAATTCTGCTCGGTTATGCCTGTGCAACCTCAGCTGAAGTCAAGGGGGTTGCATGAGCATAGCCAAGAGCAGAATTGGTCCTGTTTTTTCGTGCTTTCAAAGCAAAGGTTGGTTTGGAAGGAAAACACACTAGGACAGACTTGACACCACTGTCAAGACCACATAGGATCGTTTTTAAGCTTAGCAACACCAGCAGTATATTTTTTAATAGTAATACATAAGATATAGACACAATGCAAACAAAAAAGGGTGCATGAACAATCATGACACTTGGCAGCCCAGGGCAGCTCATGCCATCCTACATAATGTAATGATGGTATTAGCTACAGTTCTGGCAAAGCAGCAATATGTATTCCATGCAAGTTCTGTGTCCCACTGCAGAATGATCATTCCCCCAAAACTCATTTGCTTAGAGAGTAGTAACAGCAATATTTTATAGTTACATTTAAGTAAACAGAACTGAGTTTTTTCCCTATAACTCATTTTCAGACATTTTAGCTATACAGATAAATAAGAGCAAGCTTCCTTCTAAGACATAACAGTTCAGAGAATGTGTGAAAATGAGTCAGGAAGAGCGAGACCTGATGATGTACTCTTTGAAGTCAATGGCAAAACTCCCACTGATGTAAATAATGCTGGACTCTCCCCTTAGCAAAGGGCAAACACTATTGCATATGTAAAAGGGGAAACGCACTTCTGCACATCAGAGTGATCTAATGAAAAAGCACTGCTGTCTTATATATCAGTTACCTTGACCCTGAACATGACTGATGAGATGAACTGTGACCACTAAAAAAGCCAACAGGAACCAGTTCTGTATCTTGTATCGACAAATCTTCATCCTGGATACACGTAGTATCAGCAAGTCTGCAACATACAGAACAGAAATATTTATCAAACCTGTAAACCTAGAACATTCACTCAAATGAAAAATGAAGGGTCAAGTCATGGTTCCATCATATCAATGGCAGTTTTGCCATTGACTTCAAATGGGGCCAGGATTTCACTCACAAACTCTGGGTAGCAGAGCACTTTTCCTTGGAAAAGGCTAAGGAATTATTTGAGCATTTATTTCTCTCTCCAAAGTTGCATTCTGACAAAGTAACAGCCAGTCTCCAAATCTTGTCAGGAAAAGGGTTGGAGCCATGAAGTTAAAAGCTGAGGACAATTTTTTCAAAAGTGCCCCAATTTCAGATGCTGAGCCCCTTTGGAAATCTAGTTTGTGTCCTTTGTGGAGCAGACAGGGAGAGTGTTGGGAACAGAGACTGCTATAATGATGAACTAAAACCTCTCTTATTCCAAAACGAGCTTTAAAAAAAAAAAAAAAAAAGACAATGGTATCCTAACTGAGCATCCCTGTGAATGTCAGGCCATGTAATATGGACCAGTGCTGCCCAGACACAGTATCAAGGCATCTGAAACAGGGATTCTATGATCACAAATACAATAATAATTACAACTTAATATCTGCTTTGCATCCACTACTCTGAAAGTGATTCCTTTAACAATTGCATCATGGGGTAACATGTTTATGGTCTGTAATGGCTTCACAAATTTGCACAGTTTATAAGTAAACAGATGGATTTTCCTAATTGCCAGACCTGCAAACTCAGCCAGAAACCCATTTGTGGGGGCATTTACTGTTTAATTGATGTGTGCTCTTCTGCACACTGTGGTAAGGGGGTAAAAACTGTGCAGTCAATTTAGTTAACAGTTCTGCTGAGGAGTCACAATCCAGCTCACTCTCCCATAGCCCTGCAAAGGCCACTGAGCCAGTTCTATTCTACTGAAGTTTTTAATACCACCTTTATCACTCAAATATCTGATAACTGGAGTAGAAAATCATTTTGTCACTAAAGCAAGCAGATATGGCTCAGAATACACACTGGGAATAGACCATTTTTGTACAGCCGCTTTTTATTTTAAAGCTGTCATGGTTAGAAGAGGAGACTTGCTCTGAAATACATGTAAGAAACAATATGAATTCATCATCTGAACTTGGCCCATGAACAATTTATACTATTACAATTGTTGAATAATTGTAACCCCTCTCATAAATGAAAAAAAAATAGAAAATTCTTGATTATATTTAATTGTTTAATCAAACATCTATAAAGGCACAGATTTAGAAACAACTTTGGTATAATTTGGCAAATTGCCAGCACTATTATGATGGGTCTTGCGCTTTCTCTTGTTTGGGGGGGGGGTTCAAGGCGCCATTTCTTGCCCCTGCAGTGGAATGTTAACTGTCCCACTAGTGTCCTAGAGGAGGGGAATGGAGAGGAGGGACCTGGGCCCGGCCTCTACTCCAGGTCCCGGCCCTGAGGATAGTGGTAACCCACTTGAACTGACAATTCCTTCCCCTGGGCTACTTCCCTGTCCTGCCCTCCCTCTGTACAAGCCAGGTGCCCCTTTACTTAGGGTCTTTGACTTCTTAGCCCACCGCAGCACTTCTCCAAACTGTCCTCTGCTTCCCTTCAAATTGTTCTCTGCTCCAACACCAATTCCTCTCTGCTCCAACACCTTCAAACTGTTCTCTGCTCCAACACCAATGCTTTCCACTCCAACACCTTCAAACTGTCTGATTGAAGCAGGGGGTTTTATCATGTGACTGACTGCAGGTGCTCTAATTGGCTTCAGGTGCTCTAGTTAACCTACAGCAAACTTTCTTCCCCTTACAGGGAATAAGACTCCCTTCTAACCCTCTCTTGCTGCCCTCTGGCCATGCTGTAGCACAATATATTCTGCTTTGCAATTTCCTCCTCTCTGCTTCCCACCTCACTCCTCTACAATCTCCCCATATTACCACCAATAAAAAACCACAAACACAAACTTCCTGGTGACCTGTACTGAGTGGGTCACTCCGCTCTTAGGCCAGGTCTACACTACAGGGTTAGGTTGAATTTAGCTGTGTTAGGTTGATTTAAAAATGACTGCATCCACACAACCAATCCCGTTCCGTCAACCTAAAGGGTTCTTAAAATCGACTTCTGTACCGCTCCCCGGCGAGGGGAGTAGTGCTAAAATCAACTTTCTGGGTCGAATTTGGGGTAGTGTGGACGCAAATCGGTGGTGTTGGCCTCCGGGAGCTATCCCAGAGTGCTTCATTGTGACTGCTCTGGACAGCACATTGAACTCCAATGCACTAGCCAGGTACACAGGAAAAGCCCTGGGAACTTTTGAATTGTATTTCCTTTCACTTTAAAGCTCCTCGCCCTCACAGTTGTGCTGTGGCCTACCTTTGATCTCATTCTTTACCACTCCTCTTAATTTCCCAACTCCCTCCTCTTTGCCAATGCCTAAAAACATAAGAATATCCACCCTGGGTCAGATCAATGGTCCATCTAGCCCAATAGTCTGTCTTCTGACAGTTGCCAATGACAGCTGCTTTAAAGGAAATGACCAGAACAGGGTAACTATTAAGTGATCCATCCCCTGTCATCTTTCTGGCAGTTGGAGGCTTAGGGACACCCAGAGCATGGAGTTGCATCCCTAACCATCTTGGCCAATAGCAATGGGTGAACCTGTTCTCTAAGAACTTATCTAATTATTTTTTGGACCACCATGTTATCTAATTGACAATCAATTAACTTTAGTTAGAACAGAACCAAAACCTCTAGTCTAGACAAGCTTCATAGCTTTGATTTGTCCTCTTCATATATCCCAACCTTGCAAACACTTTCTTCAAAAGGAATTATGGGTAGTGACTGCTATGCCTGATAGCCTTTGCAAGGTCATACCATTAGGGCAGTGTGACACACAGTTTTTATATTGCCTTAACTGTATTGGTTTATAAACAGATACAGTTAAAGCAGTACAACCCCATTGTGTGGATGGAGCTATGCTGGTATAAAAGTTCCTATATGGATATAATTTCCATCAAGTACCATAGAATCATAGAATATTAGGGTTGGAAGAGATCTCAGGAGGTCATCTAGTCCAACCCCTTGCTCAAAGCAGGACCAATACCAACTAAATCATCCCAGCCAAGGCTTTATCAAGCCAGGCCTTAAAAATCTCTAAGGAAGGAGATTCCAGTACCTCCTTAGGTAGCCCATTCCAGTGCTTCACCACCCTCCTAGTGAAATAGTGTTTCCGAATATCCAACCTAGACCTCCCCCACTGCAACTTGAGACTATTGCTTCTTGTTCTGTCATCTGCCACCACTGAGAACAGCTGAGCTCCATCCTCTTTGGAACCTCACTTCAGGTAGTTGGAGGCTGCTATCAAATCCTCCCTCACTCTTCTCTTCTGCAGACTAAATAAGATCAGTTCCCTCAGCCTCTCCTCATAAGTCATGTGCCTCAGCTCCCTAATCATTTTCGTTGCCCTCCGCTGGACTCTCTCCAGTTTGTCCACATCCCTTCTGTAGTGGGGGGACCAAAACTGGACGCAATACTCCAGGTGTGGCCTCACCAGTGCCGAATAGAATGGAATAATCACTTCCCTCGATCTGCTGGCAATGCTCCTGCTAATACAGCCCAATATGCCATTGGCCTTCTTGGCAATGAGCGCAGGTTGCTGACTCATATCCGCCTTCTCATCCATTGTAATCCCCAGGTCCTTTTCTGCAGAACTGCTGCTTAGCCAGCTGGTCCCCAGCCTGTAGCAGTGCATGGGATTCTTCCTTCTTAAGTGCAGGATTTGGCACTTGTTCTTGTTGAACCTCATCAGATTTCTTTTGGTTCAATCCTCTAATTTGTCTAGGTCCCTCTGTAACCTATCCCTACCCTCCAGCATATCTATCTCTCCCCT
Organism: Gopherus flavomarginatus; assembly: GCF_025201925.1. NCBI lineage: Eukaryota > Metazoa > Chordata > Testudines > Testudinidae > Gopherus > Gopherus flavomarginatus. The sequence goes on along the minus strand of NC_066618.1, from coordinate 277,225,118 downwards.
CATCTTAGGGCTTGGCTACACTCAAAAATCCAAAGCGCTGCCGCGGGAGCGCTCCCGCAGCAGCTCTTTGAAGTGCGACTGTGGTCGTGGTGCCAGCGCTAGGAGAGAGCTCCCCGTGGGGATTAGCTTGCAGCTCCCCATCTACTCCACCTCCTTGTGGGGATTAGCTTGCAGCGCTGAGGCACTGTTTACACTGGCACTTTGCAGCCCTGTAACTTGCTGCGCTCAGGGGTGTGTTTTTTTTCACACCCCTGAGCGAGAAATTTGCAGTGCTGTAAAGCGCCAGTGTAGCCAAGGCCTTAGTGTCATTGGCGAACTTGCCGAGGGTGCAATTAATCCCATCATCCAGATCACTGAAAAATATGTTGAACAAAACCAACCACAGGACTGACGCCTGGGGCAGTCCACTTGATACTGGCTGCCAACTAGACATCGAGCCGTTGATCACTACCCGTTGAGCCCGATAGTCTAGCCAGCTTTCTATCCATTTTATAATGCATTCATCCAATCCATACTTTTTTAATTTGCTGGCCAGAATACTGTGGGAGACCATATCAAAAGCTTTGCTAAAGTCAAGATATATCATGTCCACCATTTTCCCCATATCCACAGAGCCAGTTATCTCATCACAGAGGGCAATTAGGTTGGTCAGGCATGACTTGCACTTGATGAATCCATGTTGACTGTTCCTGATCACTTTCCTCTCCTTCAAGTGCTTCAAAATGGATTCCTTGGGGACCTGCTCCATGATTTTGCCAGGGACTGAAGTGAGGCTGACTGCTCTGTAGTTCCCAGGATTCTCTGTCTTCCCTTTTTTAAATATGGCCACTATATTTGCCATTTTCCAATTGTCTGGGACCTCTCCCAATCATCATGAATTTTCAAAGATAATGGCCAATGGTTCTGCAATCATATCAGCCAACTCCCTCAGCACCCTTGGATGCATTAGATCTGGGCCCATGGACTTGTGCAAGTCCAACTAATCTAAATAGCAACATAACCACCTCTATGCCAGCATAGCAGTGTCCACACTGGGCGGTTGTTAAAGCTGTACTAGAACTGTGTTTAGACAAGCCCTTAACTTGTAAACTCCTCAAGCCAGGGGCAAGTCTGCTCTGAGATTTATACAGTAATGGGCACGCTGTCAGCACTCAGCAAATAACTAGAGGATAATAAAGAAGTACCAGCTCCTAGCTAAAAACCAGAGGTGAAACAAAAGGGAATGTGAAATGTGTGGCAGTTGGGATCAGGCCCAATATGAAATCATTGCACTGGAATGGGTTACCTAGGGAAGTGGTGGAATCTCCTTCCTTAGAGATTTTTAAGGTCAGGCTTGGCAAAGGGATGATTTAGCTGATGTTGGTCCTGCTTTGAGCAGGGGGTTGGACTAGATGACCTCCTGAGATCCCTTCCAATCCTGATAGTCTCTGATTCTATGAGCAGGTACCGGGAAGCTAAAGGGTGATTTCAGTAGCCTGCACGCACCAGGGAGTATTATTGGGAAATGATGTAACCCAGCATCAATCCACAGACAAGGCGGATTTCTCTGTTAACATTGCCCGGAGCGCACGGGCAAGAGAGCTTGACCTGATCCTTGGCATTGCTAGGAGCTGGCTACGGCCAGGTCAAGGGCTCGGGGGAAGTAACTGGGCCCGGAGCGGCTCGTGGAGCAAGCCCGTTACTCCTGGCTCCTGCCGGAGGGCTCAGGTGGTCTGGGAGTTCGCGGTTTCCTGCCTTCCCCCGAGCCCTGCTGTCTGCAGGCTAACTCGGTTCGCGTGTAACCCCACTGCTCTGGGGGCGGGGGGACTCTCCGGAGCCCAGGCCGTCCCCCAGCAGTGCCCCCCAGGAGAGGCTGCTGATCTCCGGGGTGCAAAGCTCCGGCCCCTTGCCCCGCACACTGGAAAACGGGACCGAGACCGAGAGTGGTTTTTTTTCCCTGTGCGGAGCTCAGCAAAGGAGCGGGGGAGGGGGGGCTGGCAAAGCCTCTGATCTCCTGTAACCGCCCTCCGGAGATCAGACAGCCCGAGGGGACAGCCCGCAGGTCCAGGCGAACCCCAGCGAGGAACTGCGAGAGCACGCCCGGGCGAACAAGGAAAAAAACCCGGGCGTGGGGGGGCAAGGGACAGGAAAGTGTGCGTCGTGCCAGTCAGCCTCGGGGAGCTGGTGCACCCGGCCGGCGAGGAACTGAAGCCCAGGGAGAGCCAAGACACTGATTCAGGATGCCACGTTTTGCAGAAGATTCTGGGGATTTTTCTTTTGCATCTCAGCCCCCGTTCTCCTAAGGCTTTCCCGCGCCACTCGCCTACAGCTTCCTCTCCTGGCTGGCAAGCCAGCAATCAGTCACATTCACCACCCATCACTGACTCTCGCCTGCTTCTCCTTTGCTTAGGGCCAACGAAAGGTTGAATTCCGAAGGTGGCAGAAAATTATCATGATCAGGAATAGCTGGGGTTGTTATCCTAGTTATTGTACAAGAGTTTAATCAGCTTTTAAATTACCTTCCCCCGCCCCATGGAAAAAAGGGTGACAAAATAAAAATCAAACAGACCTTTGCAGTCATGAGTGGTTTAGCTGCTTGGCGAGGAGGTGTAGCTTTGCCTGGGAGGAATCACTCTTTGCTAATACACACCCCTTCTTTCACTCTTTAATGTGGGTGTTACTCTGCCTCTAAAAGTTTCTTTCCACCCTCCAGCTGCTGCTGGCTCCTTCACAGCACGATCTGATAAGAAAGGGTAGAGAAACAAGGCAGCCAATTATAAAGCAGACGGTGGAAGGAAAAGGAAAAAGGGGAGGGGGGGCCTGAAGAGTCACTGACATCCAGCCAACCCCCTCCCCAGCCAGCTCCAACTCAGGATTTCAGGGAATGAATCCCTGGACTAGTGCAATTCCAGGTGTATACTGGAAATCTGAACTGAAGGTAATTTAGCCTTTTCATTTAAAGGAAACTTTAGGTGCTGTTGCGGGAATGGGATTAAAAGTACGTTTTCGGAGTGGAGCTCAAGCAACCATATTTTTTTCTGGGTGCTGTAGCTTTCCTTATGTCAATTATATGATGCCTCTTCCTTTGGGGTTTGTTTCCTTTCAATTTACATTTCCTTCCCCCAAAGTTACTTACTTATGTAGATTTAAATAATTTTAAAAGATGCCCAATCAAGACCCTAGGTGCCCTAATACATCATTCCTAAAACCATGTTTCCTGCACTATTTGGAATCCAAATGTTCTTGACCCACTTTGTAATAATTCATATCTAGACAAGCTACTTGGCAAATAGGCCTCCTGAAACACCCTAGTCATGGTCTGCCTAGGGCCCCAGGATTGGTCCTGCAGACTCATGCATAAGTCATTTTATGGGCAGGAATATCTTCACCAATTGCTTCAGAAGGGAGTTATTTAATTCACTCCCTTTCAAAATCATATTGCAATGCAAATGTTTAAAATATTCAACGGGAAAATGCAGAAATGTGGGGATTTTATTTTCGTTATACCCTTAGACTTTCTATTATACCTACATAGACTTCTATTACGGTCATTTCTTTGTATTCTGCTACATTGTGCGACGTGCAATAGCTGACACTTTGTACCACTTGAGAGAAAAAAGCCCTCTGCATTATGTGAGTCCTCTAGAGCAATAATGTGACAGTGACCTGGGTTGCAGTCATTGTACCAGAGAATCACACTGAACATTAACTTCAGTCACTAAATTACTTGGTGGGGGGGGGAGGGATATACAGAAGAAGGGGAGATGGGCAGATCTAGTAATTGATCCCCGAAGCCTTTGTAAAGGTGGGGAGAAAAATCAACGCAGTTTATGGACTGCACACGAAGCTGCAATCAAGCATAATGAAGTTGGAGCTCATTTGAAGACACTTCAAGGAGCAGAGTCTGGCTCTCTTTAAATACAAGAAAAAAAATCTGGTAGCAGTCAAAATGCATAAGCGCCACCATGTGGCGGCATCCAGCTAGGTTTCTGTACTAAGTAGCCACCCTACAGCACGAGAGCAAATCTCACCTATCATACCAGTGATTAAACATTGGAACAGCCTGTGAACAAATCTACACTTCAATTTTAAGCCACCTATCTACAGCAGAAATAGTTTTCAAAAATCTCTTCCATGGATACAATGCATCTATTTTAAAGGAACACTATCAAATTAAAAAGGATGGATCTGCTTCTGACCTCGCATTGGTTTTTTTTAATTGCATAACTCCATAGGCTTTATTTATAATAATCTCTCTTCCTGACTTACACCCCTGTATGTGCAGTTAAAACCAGCCCTCTCCCCTCCCCCCCCCATTGATTTTTCAGAATTAGTGTTCATTGTTTACACTTCACTATGCTTGGTCAGTGAAACACCACAGAAGAGCAGTGCAATGACAGAGCTGGATGTTTGGGTTTCTAGAACTAGTTGAGCATTTATGCTATTTAACAACTGTTTTTACTGAAATTTTCTCTTCATTTTAGGTTTTGTAAAACCCTATGAAAATAAAACAAGTATTGGGCCATAGCCTGCATACCCTCTATGCAAATATAGATTAATGTAAACATGTCTACTGTTGACATATGAACAAAATTCTTAATTGACTGTTACTATTGACATAAATAACCTGTCTACACTGAGGTCCAAACTTGCTTCCACTGAAGTTAATGGGAGTTTTTATTGGACCCTAGCCTTTATCTTCAGCTTGTGTAAATTGGCCAAGCTTCACTGATTTAAAAAAGAACAGGAGTATTTGTGGCACCTTAGAGACTAACACATTTATTTGAGCATAAGCTTTTGTGGGCTACAGCCCACTTCATTGGACGCATAGAATGGAACATATAGTGAGGAGACATATATACATACAGAGAACAAGAAAAGGTGGGATTTCAAAGAAGCAGATTTCAAAGGAGCAGAGCAATACCAATTTACACCAGCTGACGATCCAGCCCATTATTTTAAAACTATTCTTTAAACACGCTTTGCTTGGACAGTATGGATCATACAAAATATACGGCATTTTTTAAAAAATCGGAGTTAGAAATAGGTCCACAGGATGAACAAAGGTTGGGATCCACAAAAATCCTTAGGCACCTAAACCCCAGGTTTAGGCACTTGTGTCCCACTTTTGGCTCCACTGCAATCCATAAAACTCCCAATGAACCCTGTAGGCACCTAAACTCACTTGATTCCTAAGTTTTCAGAGTAAAAATTCCCACAGCGCCTAAGGTTCTACCACTCAGCATTTGTACTACTACCTCCCTCAAGGCACCTGGAAGCCTATCTCCTGCTTAAGCCCCAGAGCTATTCATGAACCATGGGAAGAGAGGGTGTTTGGACACCTTAGTTGTGTGCAAGGGCTGATACACTAGGTTGTAGTGATCACTGGGCTGTCCAGAGTAACAGCACTGTGACACTGGCAGACCAGGTGCCCGCTCTTGCCAAGACTTTAGGCATCAGCCAAGAACTGACAAATTCATTGCTGGAAACCAGTTTGTTTCATTGGTGTGTTAGTATGGTTAAGATGGATATTGGCCTTATAACAATGTGTTTAGACCAGGGGTAGGCAACCTATGGCATGTGTGCCAAAGACGGCATGCAAGCTGATTTTCAGTGTCACTCACACTGCCCAGGTCCTGGCCACCGGTCCGGGGGGGCTCTTCATTTTAATTTAAATTTTAAATGAAGCTTCTTAAAAATTTAAAAAACCTTATTTACTTTACATACAACAATAGTTCAGTAATGTATTATAGACTTATTGAAAGAGGCCTTCTAAAAAAGTTAAAATGTATGACTGGCATGCGAAACCTTAAATTAGAGTGAATAAATGAAGACTCGGCATACCACTTCTGAAAGGTTACAGACCCCTGGTTTAGACATTAGGAAATGCTTGTAAGATGTTGCATACATAAATACTACCTTATAGCATTTGATAACAAAATTGTAAGTTTTTGTTTTGTAATTGTAAACAATGTTTCTTCTGAAACTGTGAGCCCAGTCAGGAGTCATTGTCTTCTGCCCATGAAGAAGGCCTATCAAAACTAAATGGGCCATTGTGAGACATCACTATAGACAAACTTTAATAATTGCTCCCTTACGCCCATGAAGAGGCTATGTGCAAAAGGGCTTATCTCATCAGCTTGAATTCTGGAACAAGGAATTTAAAATAGCTGAAAAGAAAAATTTTCATCTTTTATGCTGTTTGGGCTTCTCACAGACCCAAAGCAAAGATCCCCAGGATCAACCTGTGTTAGCCTTAAGAGATATTCAGAGCTGACAGATCACTACAACTCTGTTACCTTTTAAAAACCATAGACTGTAACTCATTAGCATGTATATGTTTGCCTGTGTTAACTTGTAATAATGCTCTCTCTCGTTTCTTTTCTTAGTTAATAAAACTTTAGAGAGTTTACTATAGGAATGGCTACAAGTGTTGTCTTTCATGTGAGATCTAAGATACAAATTAACCTGGGGCAAGTGACTGGTCTCTTAGGACTGGAAGCAACCTCACTATTTTGTGATCTTTGGCATGCAGCAATTCCCTCTCACTATATCCAACTTGCCTGGGTGGCAAGATAGACTGGAATGTCCAAGATGACTGTCTGTGACTCCAGGGTAAGACTGATATAGTGAGTTAGGAGTTCACATTTGTAACTGTGTCTGTGAGATCTATAGTTATAGAACATACCACTAGTTTGGGGGTCTCTGCCCTACTTCTTGGCAGTTTCCCTGACGTTGGCATCATGGTCATGACCCACTCCAGACAGCATGACAGGCACCCGCCTGGCAGATAGGACACTCGGGTGCAGTCCTCCTGGTCCAATGACTCTTTCATTATTTGTCCACAGTGGAACAGCTTTGACAGGACAGGTTGAGGAAGCCCCCCCAGTCAGAGTACCTGATAGCTCAGCAGTTATGACATGTTCCCTGAGTCGTGGGAGACCCCTGCTCAAAGCCTTTCTCCCACTCTGCCAGAGAAAGGGGAAATAGAAACTGGGTGTCCCACACCCTGGGTCTGAGTGCTCTAACCACTGGGCTAAAAATTAAGGTGGGCACCACCACCACTTCCTCCTCTAGCTGTCATGTTGAATGAGGCAGGCACTGAATCCCACAAGAAATACCTTAGCCGCCTAACCCGCTTGACTTCAGGTGGCAGGTTCCCATTTGTGCATCTCTAAGCAGGATTAGGTGTCTATCTCTGGTAGAGGGGTGGGGCTTCGCACATGCCCCTCATCAGCATCTCCCTACCTAGGATGCTGGCTTTTGTGGATCACTCTTAGCCCCTATCGTTCCCCATTCATTGCAGAGGGATCCTAGGCACCTGGCTCAGGCTTTACGGGTTGCAGTGTTGTTCCTGTGATTTTCTAGGCCTCTAAAAGTTAGGCATTGTGACATTCAGTGTTGCAAAGCCTAAGTCCCTTCATGGATCCCACCTGAAGTGCCAGTGTAGAAGGATCATAAAGGATGGAATAACCATGGAATCATGGAAAGGTTTGGATTAAGAATGAATGTGACTGAAAAGCTAGTTGTAAAATTGAGCCAAGTATTGGATACATGGAAATAATATTCAGCTGAAGCCAATCAGAAGCCAACTATTAGATAAACTCTGTTGGTGGGGGGAGGGGGGAAGGGGAGATTATTTGCATAATTATAGACTCACCACTTTTTAAAATGTGGGTTTTTTTATTTCTCTCAGTTTCCCTGTTCCACAGATTAAAATTAATGTGTTAATTGGCAGTGATGTTCATTTTGGAACTTGTTTATTTTGTATTTCAAATAATTGCAAACAATTTGAAGTAAACCAGGCCTTTACTGTAATGAGAGAAGCCAAGTTATTAGTGATTTTTGTTCTCCTATCTTGAGAGCATGAGTGGCGTGAGGGTTTTTGGCGCCCTAGGTGCAGGGCCGGCTCGCCGGTCCCGCGGCTCCAGTGGACCTGCTGCAGGCGTGCCTGCGGATGCTCCACCGGAGCCACGGGACCAGCGGTCCGTCCACAGGAACATCTGCAGGAGGTCCATCAGAGCAGTCTGCCACCCTCCCAAATCCTGGTGCCCTAGGCGACCGCCTAGGTCACCTAAATGGAAGCACTGGCCCTGCTTGAGAGGCCTTAAAGAGGGCCTGATTTTTAGAAATTAGCACCCTCCTGCAAAAAAAAAAAAAAGCCCCCTTTATGGTATCTCAAGATGAGCCCCCAGAAGTCAACTCATCAAAAAATTCACTAGTCTCTTTTAAAAATCTTGCCCAGGGAGTTTTACTAAGGTTTGCAAAACTAGGCCTAATTGCATGGCTCCAAATAACATTCCTGGGATTTTAATTTTGTAACAAGAGAACAGAATACACACAAAGAGAAAGCTTAAGTTTGAAATTAAGTTACAGTGCATGACATCTACCTTAAAATTTGAAATTCTGATTAAGAAGCATGATAGTTCCTACCGATACTCTTTTGAAGCAGGTTTGCCAAGATCAGTCTTTAAACACTTGTGATAATGACATTATTTATGAAGTCATATGCTCAGAGACTTGCGAATGCTTTCGAAATCTATTTTTAAAGCACAGAAAAGTGATTTCATTTAACCCATCTTAAATCAACAGCAAAAATTGTATTGAAAAACATAATTGTGCTATACCATATTTGATATATTGCCCATGCATACAATGTAAGTGTCTTCTCTATAGCGCCTAAGAATTTTTCAGTTATTTTAGGACTTAGAAGCATAATCAAAGGACTTACTTTCAGGGGTAATTATTTTTCTGGAGGAATAATTTTTCTAATGCTTTTCTCTGTGTAACAACAGCTGTTTCTCTTCTGTTATCTTTGTTGATGTGGCTTTTTACATGAGAGTGTTTTAGCTAGGAAGTAACTGGCTAGTGCAACTCTATCCTATTATTGGTTGAGATGTTTCTCTGATGAATCACTTAATGAATTTCAGATGCCTTTGTCATCATCAGTACTTTGTGAGTGACAGGGCTGCTGGATTTATTCATTTGGAGTTTATTATATATGACGAGGTAAGGACAAGGGATACAGAGAAATAAAAGCCAGCATGATGATGTGGCAACTCAAGTGTTACTGTTGATGTACAGTGTTTGATACTGCCCCTATGCGTAGGCAAGGGAAAGGAGCAAACTGAGTGGAGATGAGCCAAAGAGGATGGAAAGAGGAGAGCTTTTCCTCTTCAGCCCCTGAAAGCAAGGAATGTCTCATGTCCCCATTAAATGGTGCATGGGTTAGCAGGCAACACAGAGCAATGGAGTAAATGCTGCTCCTAGCCACACTAGATTCTGCCCCACACATGCACAGGGTTTATTGGACAGGCTCAGGCAAAAAAATGAATTGCTTTATAGCATTTAAAAGAACTCTGATGCTAGAGAGTAGAGGGAGGCCAAACAGAAAGGCTGTTACACCATAGGGAAGTAGTTTCCTGTCCCTGGTATCTGTGATTAGAGACGGTGACCCCTTTAGGTGAAATCCATCAAATTCTGTGATATGGCCCATAGAAAAAATGATATTATTTTACAAAGACTGAAGGCCTGACCCTGAAAGTACTAACAATTACATGTGATGTTATTTACTACCTCTAGTAATTCTACTGACTATAGAAGGACTAGTCAAGGTTAGTAAGTATTATAGACCTGATCTTAAGCCCACTGAAGTCAATGGGAGTCTTTCCCCTGGTTTAAGTCAGCTTTCGATCAGGCCTTATACTCAGTAGATCTGACCCATAACTTTTTTCCTTTAATATGAAAGCTTGTGGGAGCTGAGAGCCATGCCAGTACAGTCTCTGTAATGTATACAGTGAGTTATGACATAAGTCAGAAGAAGTTATTCTAGTACTGCTCATGGGACACATCTGGAACAATGCACACACTCCTTTCCAGCTAATGCCTATCTTATGGTCTCATCTATTACATCGGAGGCTAAAGGCCAACAGAGAGCTTCTCTCTTTTTCCTGACTTGGGTAAGCAGCATTCCCATGGTGGATGCTGTGGTTAGCACTCCCCCATCTGTTTCAATCTACTTTAACCACTGTTACTGGATTTCTACATATAATAAACCAGACGTGGATCAACTGAACCAATCTCCACCCTTACTCTACAGCTAATTTCCATGTAACAATTTATCTTTGGTTGTGATGAGTTTGTGATATGAGGGAAACTGCACAGATGATTGATTACTTGGCCCAACTGCCAAAGTTCTTCAAAGGTTGATTTGCCACCTGTACAGCGCAACCAATGCAACCCACACACTCGGATGAATCAACACAACCACCCACACACCAATACAATCAGCACACCCAACCCCAAATACACACAACCCCTCACTGCAGCATGCACTTCTCTCTACCACCTGCACAAATCTACACAAAATCCCCCAGGACAACCCCCACAGATACAAATCAACACACAACAATCCCACATGTCCCAAATATTTCCATTTTCCTTTCTGGATAACTTTAGAGATAAGGGGTTATTGAACTCTGATGAATCTTGCCATTATTAAGTCCTTCCATTAAATACTTAGTATTTTTCTAAGGCATTTGCTTTTTAAAGCTTTGAGGCATTTGTCTAAAGTAATGCTTAAGTTGCAAGTTGCTGGATGTGATGCTTTTGAGGGGTATCCAGGGTTATGAAGCACCTCATCGCCACCTGGTCTAAGTGTAAGGAAGTGTTGTCTGTGCCTCTTGTGGATCAGCTTCCTGAATCCACCAGCCTGTGGTAACACAAGCACTGCATTCCAGGCCTCTCTCTATACAGGCTAGCGATGGCACACACTAACAGCCCCTGTTCCACTGAATGCTCACAGAAATCCCAGATTCACTATTCCCAAAGGATTAGTACACACCTGTATACAAGACTCAACTCAGGATCATCACCTTATTTAACACCCAGAACTTAGATATAGGTATATATAGTGAAAACATGAATACGTTTAGTATCAAAGCAGAGAGAGGATGTGATAGAAAGCAAGAATATTGGAAACAAATGGTTACATGTAAAACAAAAAGTAACACTTTTTCTAGAGCCTAAACTTAACTCACAAAGCAGTCCCCCATCTCCTATAAGAGAGCTTATCCCAAGTCCTTTTTCCAGTGCTTTCGACCAGTTTGGCTAAGACTTCCCCCTTTCATAGCATCAAGTCTGCCTGTTGCTTGTCCTCCTTATTGAAGGATAACTGGGAGGTTCATCTGCAATTCCGAAAGATCATTGTCTTACTCCTAACCAGGATAACCCCTGCTGTTTTTTTTTCCTGCAACCCCCACAATCTATTGGAATAGCATTTTGCTCAGACTGTAAGTGGACATCCACTGTGAATCATACAATACTCAATTTACACATGACCAGCCAGACAGCGATAAGAGTCTCTTCCCCTAAGCCTGACAGGAGTATGTGCATCACCTTTGTTGTACCTGCCTTAACTCTCAGAACTAGACTTTAATTTTTAGTATATAACTCCCCACATATTTTTCTGAATATACATCTCACAAGGGTTGTGATGACCACTGTGACACATGCTTTCAGTAGAGTCTTTACATGACCCCCTTTGGTGAACCCAGGGAATCCGTGTACCTCTACACCCTCTTCTAGCTGACATCAAGATGTTCCTGAGTCACACCTCCTCTCTTACATTGATGCAGTAGGGTCAGACACTGTCTGATCCATAGGTGTCAGTTCAAAACCTCTCTTGCCTGAACTGTGCATCTCCCACTACATTTCCTCTACCTTTAATATGTACAATTTCCATATTGTATTCTCAGAGGGCAATGCTCCAACATAGCAGTTTGGAGGTGATACCTTTTGTCCACTGTAGCCATTCCTAATGGACCATTCTCCATTGGTCTCTAAATTTCCTGTTAAGTAAGACAGGCCATAACTGCTGGACTGCCCACACAAGCCCATAACATTCTTCTGTGACAGAGTAGTTCTGGTCACTGGGTGTCAGTTTTTTTACTTAAGAAAGCAATGGGAGGAGTCTTGGTTTCTTCCCGTTTGCATTAATACCCCTCCTAGACCAGTGTCCAATGCATCAGTGTCAGTTCAAACATTTTGTCAAAGGCTGGACTGGCCACAACAGGCTTTTCTGACAGAATTTTCTTCACCTCATCACCCTGTCTGACAAGCTGCTGTCCACACTACCTTTATTGAGTTTTGTCTTGTGCACAAGTCTGTGATAACAGCCACAACGCTGCTGAAAGCACACACCTGGCGTAATACTTAGCCAAGCCTATAAAAGACTGGACTTGTTTTTTGGTCTGAGGCACAGGCCAAACAATGAATTCCACCTTTAAGGAATCTGGGGAAATCTGGCCTAACCAATGACCTAGAAAATGGACTGTGGCCACCCCTATTCTACACTTGGACGCTTTTACTGTGAGCCCTGCATCTTCAAGTCTCTTCAATACAATTACCCAAGTGGTTTTTATGATCTGACCAGAAATTGCTGAAAATTACATCATCATCAATGTAGGCCTATGCAAAGTCCTTCCAAACAGCTAACTCTTGATTAACGAGCTTCGGAAATGTGGCTCCTGCATTTATTAATCTAAAAGGAGGATTGTTTTCTGCACTTTACTGTCTAATGCAATTTCCTAACATATTTTGTTGAATCTAGGGTGTTCAGGTATTTTGCTTTGCCTACAGTGTTTAATGCACCATCAGTTCTGAACCTAAAGTATGCATTAATGTGACAGCATTAAACTTTCTGTAATTAACACGAAATCTTATAAGTCCATTCTTTTGGGAAACCATAACAACTGGAGAAACCCTGGGAGTATTTGATTTTGTAATTATCCCTATGTCCAGAATGCCTTTTATCTCCTTACAAATTTGCTCCTGCATTTTTTCCAGTGGTCTGATATGCTCTGTTAACAGCAAGCTGTAGCCACCCAGTATTAATCTTATGGAGTCAGAGTTGGTCTGCTGTAAAATACCCGCTGGTGACTCTGCGCCACACTCCCAATCTCTGCCTTTTCAGCTATAAACTCTTCACATACCTTAATGCTCATGAGGTGTCACCATGGCAGAGTGTAGCCTAACAATCCTCCTCTGCACAGTGTATCATGTTCACGAGTGCTTCTCAACTGTGATACTCCTTTAACCTGTTTACATCCACCATCTATGGAGTAACCTTACTGCAGGATCTCAACATATTGTAGGTAACATTAATCCTTTCCACAACTTCAAAAAGGCCTCTCCCAGGAGTTGTGCATTTTATAAGTAACACCAGCACCAAATCTCCCACATCAAGTGATCACTCACAGGTACTGAAGTCATACCACTTTTTCTGAGTCGCTTGGCATTTTGTGAGGCTTTGCTGACACATTTCCATCATAGCTTTTAAGTATTCCCTAAACTTTTGCACATATTCAGTCACCAGTTCCACCTCTGTCCCAGTGCCACCCTCCTAGGAGTCTGATGAGATCCAGGACCCTCTGACTTTTCTTCCATACCAGAGATCAAACAGGGTGAACCCCGTGGACTCTTAGGGCACTTCTCGGTAAGCAAATAACAGACAGGGTAACACTGCATCCAAGTCCCTCTCCCTTCTATTTACAAACATTTTAAAGTCCCCTTGAACCTTTCAGCTAAACTCTTTGTCTCTGAATGATATGGGGTAGATTTTAATTGCTTTATCCCACACATCTTCCATAACTCACTAAATTACTAAGACATGAAAATTTGACCCATGATTTGACAAGATCTCCTTTGGGAAACCTACTCTGCTAAATATAGAGAATACAGTATCTTAGCTACTGTTTCAGACTTTATATTAGAGCAACTGTCTCTGGGTATCTGGTAGCAAAGTCCACCATGACTAACATATATTTCTTTCCCCTCTGGATTGGCAGGTGTGATGCCGTATGATTGAACTATGACCATTTATATCAATGATATTACCACAGTTAGACAATTGCAACAAATCTTGTACAAAACAGGTCATGTAAGGCATCAATGGGAACATTATGATTTATGAGGTATGATTATCCTGTTTACATGCATGTATCATTTTTGTATTTGAAGTTATGAATATTGGTTATATACCTGTATCACTGTTGTGATTGCTCCTGGGGTAACACCCACTTGGCAGTTTACATCCAGTCTAGCCAGTACATTGTGAATAGACTTTTCAAGCTTGATTGCCCCAAGTCCAGTTCTAGGCTCCAGGTTGGGAGGCAAAGTCCAAAGCAAGTTGAATTCAAAGCTAGGAATAAAAATGGTCATGACAGCTACAGGAATCCATATTGTTGCCTGGACCCTTTCTGGAATGCCCCTCTGATTTATATAAGTGGGGAACCAATCAGGAACCCTGAGGCTGCTGCCTGTCAGACTCCTTGAGGCAGGACTTCCCATGGTCTATAGTCCACAACGGGTCATGGGCAGTGGCGTGCCAGTAGTTACAGCTGCTGCTAGGGGGCAGCATCAAGAGGCTAGCTACCTGGCAGCTCTGCAGGGCCAAATTTTATACCTGCAGGACTTTACAAAGACCTGCTTTGCCAAAGTGACCAATTCTGGCTGGTGTTGGGTTATAATCAGGGGTGAAAGTAACTGAGGACACTTACCAGTGGGGGGTGGGGCTGGCCCCTGGAAGAGGCAGGGCCTTGGGCAGAAGGTGTGGGGCTGGGGGTTATCCCTATTGGCAGCCCTGTCAGTATGGACCCTACCAGCAGGGCCCCTGACAGGGGAGGCAAAAGAGGCAGGGACATTAAAGTGCTGCTGTGGCAGTGCTTTAATGTGGGCTGGGTGTGGGCCAGTGCGGGTTCTTACCGGTACAGAGTACCAGCCCGTACCAGCTCACTTTCACCCCTGGTTATAATTCACTTTAGTATGGAAGGCAAGGTTAATGAAATGTTTTTATCCTTGTGGTATGAGTAAAGAGCAGAAACACTTACTTAGCATGCCCTGATTGAGGGAGTCACCCTCAGCTGAGCCTCACTTGCCAAGCAGTGGTAAAGATGCCAGATCTCCACTGGAGATGAGGGGGTGGGATCAGGTGTTATTACTGCTGGTGTGGATGCTGCCTAACACATCCTAGACACCATTTGACCCTCCCATCTCTGGTGTTTAAAGACAGAGCTGATTGGACTCAATTGAGAGTCCGTATTTCCCTTCAGTGATTACCAGAGCAGAAATCACTGATGAGCAGATCTAGGGACCTAGCCTTAAATCTTGTGTGGAGATAGTGTTGCAGTGAAAGAGAGGCACAGAGGTTCCCTATTACCCAGGAAAATCACTAAGGGTTGGGCTACATGGGGTAACCTCAGGTCATGGCATTGAAGAAGTAGCATCAAGCAACCACCAGCCGCTAGTCAGTTGCAGAGGGGGCAGAAAAAGCAGCCCCAGTACTCAACACTTGCTCCCTCCAGCTGTGAGAGGTGGACGCATGTGAATGCACCTCTGAACTCTGGGTCTTTGCTGGCTAAGAACAGCCAATGGAGTGGGGTGCAGCAGAGAGAAAGGAGAGTGTCTTGTTAAAGGAATGTTTGCTTCTTGGACTTTCACACTGCAGGATGGGTAACTGAGGCAAAGGACACTGGCCAATGCACTGTAAAGGTAGGTGTTTACTCATGGCCACATGCTTTCGAACCATGGTTGTGGTGTTTTCTCCCAATTAATGCTGGGTTTCCTTTCAATAATTGTTTTATTATATGCAGACTCAGTGCTTGGGTGGAGAAGTATTGCCTCTTAAAGGTGCCAGATTACTGGGTAGGGACTTGAGTCTGGTCTATTTTGTGTTGAGGAAGGAACCCTAGATAGTGAACCTAGTTCTCATTGCTGCCGACTCCACATGGCAGACAGGTTACATAATACTTTCTTGGGCCTTCCTCTTGGGCTGGGGGCTGGTTACTAAGAGGAGACCAGTGTTGGGGTCACAGGTACTTTGTTCCTGGGGAGAAAGGGGATGGGGAAGAGGAGGGAAATAACCATGAATTCTCTTTTAGGCACGTTTCTGCCCTCCCTTTTGGGACTTTGCATTGTCTGAAGTTTTGCTTGTATACAACAAGGCAGCTGCTTCCACTGATGCTGGAGTTCTGTCACACCGCAGGTTTCACTTCCTCAGAGCAGACCTCAAAGAGCTGCTCCTAGCAATTAACTGGGCTGACACATCATGAATTTCTGGCCCTTCGCTCTTTATCCATTTTCTCAAGATAATCTCTCATTTTATGCACATGTTCCCTGTGACTTCATTAATCAACCATTGTGAGATTTCTGAATTTCATAGAATCATAGGACTGGAGAGGACCTCGAGAGGTCATCCAGTCCCGTCCCCTGCACTCATGGCAGGATTAAGAATTTATTTAAGAATTTGAGGTGAGAGGGCTCTGTAGTAATTTGAAACATTATTCAACACACACTCCTTGAACTGAACATATTTCATAGCCTCACCTACATCCATATCATTAAATACTTCCAGAGTTTTACCAGTCAGTATGGAGAGTAGGACAGTCATTCTCTGTTCATCAAGGATTAATGTACCATGCATATTCTTTCAAAGATGATTAGATATTCTTCAGTGCACTCAGTCTTCATGTAAGGCAGGTACAGCTTGTCCCAGCTGTATGATCCCCGATGAGGATTACCCACATGCTGAGGGATCAGTTCTGTAAGTCCAGTATGCTCAGAACTTGCTACCTCTTTTTCTCTGCTTCTCAGACTTTGCATTTTTTTGTTTTCTAGCTCCAGTGCTCTTTAGTGGGCTGCGTGGTCTCTTACATCTTCTGCTTGTTTTTCTGCGGCCACCCACAGCTGGTATTCTTGTTACTTCTCTGACTTAGCCATCTTTAGTCTGGTCAGGTCTCTACACCGGGCTGTGTCTGCATGTTTCTCTTGCACCATGAGTGAAAAAAATCTCAGTTCCTCAATGGTTTTCCCTCCAGGGTCTAATTCTCAAGCTACACACTGCTCCTTGTTCAGTTTGGAGTATGGTTCTAGTCTATTCATGGGTTGGCTTCCTTTGTTTATTTTGGGTAAGGAAAATTGATCAAACGGAAAACAAACCATGAGCTTTACTTTTCTTGTTCCCAACTGTCTCACTTGTAAATTCCTCTATATCTAGATTATCTGGCATATTAGCTAAACAATAACCTTGGTGTATTTCCTGCCACCTACCCCAGGCCCCTTGTGATGCTTTCCAGGGGCATACAGAGTGGTGAGGAATCCTCACTATCACCAGTTTGAAGCATGAGAGTCTTGTCTGTTCCCACTGTGGATCAACTCCCTGAATAAACCAGGCTCTGGCACTACCTCTCAAGAGACGCAGATAAAAACATAATCAGTGTTAATTGGCAGTGATGTTCATCCTGGAACTTGTTTGTGTATTTTTTAAAACTGAAAACAGTTTTCTCATAAAATTCTTAGCTCCATCTTTGTTTACAATACTGGACAGTATTTCAGTTTTTATTGCACTTTGGTTGAGCTGTCACATAGATTTTGCTAACAGTATAGCTCTAGACATTTGAGTGTACTGTTGTTGAGCCAGGCACTGCCTTTGTCATATCCATCTATACTTTTGTATAATGAAGGCAATGGCAATGTAACCCTTCTGCCACGTGGAGCTGGCAGCAGCAGGCCAGGTTCAATAGCTAGGGGTTCTTTTTCAACAGCACAACACAGAACCAGCTCTAGCCCCTACCCAGTAACCTGGGATAATTACACACCACCCCTAGACACCTCTGAAAGGCAATACTTCCCCACTTGCAAACAGAGTCTGAGTGTAGAAAAGAAACTTAATGAAAGGAGGGAAATCACCCAACGTTAATTAGGGAAAATGCCACAAGCAGGATTCATAAAACTGTGACCAGGACACCCACTCCAGAGTGTGTGGAGCAGAGTCTTCTGCCTCATGTTCTTGAGTTCTACAATCAAGAGTTCCTTTTCTGTGCCCCTCTCTGCTCCCTCACCATACCCCACTCACAGTGGCTGTCCTTGGTCAGTGAGGACACAGAGTGCAGAGGTTCATCTGTGAAAGTGACCAGATGTCCCGATTTTATAGGGACAGTCCTGATTTTTGGGTCTTTTTTTTTTTATATATATATAGGATCCTATTACCCCCCACCCCCTGTCCTGATTTTTCACACTTGCTGTCTGGTCACCCTAGCGAGTTCACATCCCACTTGGGGAAGAAGGCACCTTGCTTGCTCTACCATCTAAGCACTTACTCTGGCTTGCCGCCTTGCCAGTCACCATTCCGCTCACTGGTCACCTTCTGCCACCTGCCTCTCTACTGTGACTGCTGCAAGTCAGGCTCGAAAGTTTACCCAACTCTTAGCATTTCTGCCCAGCACTGTCCCATCACAAGTATTTTCAGATCTACTGAGCACTTTAAATAACAAAAGATTCCTAATGGAGCCTATTTAGCTCTGTCTTTGAACAGTGAGGAGGAACAGGTTAAACCAGATTGGGGACCCTTAGGGAGAGTCCATACCTCCTGGTTAGGCCACCTGTCCCCATCCCTCTTACTTACCAAAGTCCTTTCAACTGAGGGTGACCCCCTCAAGTGGGACAGGCTGAGCACAGTTCTGTTCCCTATTATTCATAGAATAAAGACAACATTTCATTACCCCTGCATTCAGTACTAAAATGATTTGTAACCCAACAGCAGCCAAAGCTGATCACTTGAAGCTACATAGTTCCTGTCTGCTGGATACCTATGCAGAGTAGGTGTATTTATGTAAATACAGTTTGCTCCTGAAGTCTCTCCCCATCTCCAACTAGCTGTCAGAGGTGAGTTCATTTAGACCCTGCTTCTACCGTTTAGCACTGCTGTAGGTGAGAGAACGCAGATGTGTGGGTTTTGCTGATCAATGCTCTCTCTCC
Source organism: Gopherus flavomarginatus (assembly GCF_025201925.1). Classification (NCBI taxonomy): domain Eukaryota; kingdom Metazoa; phylum Chordata; order Testudines; family Testudinidae; genus Gopherus; species Gopherus flavomarginatus. The sequence goes on along the minus strand of NC_066618.1, from coordinate 277,206,326 downwards.
TGATTATTCTTAGGATGAAAAGCTAGTTAACAAGATCTTGTGAGTCAAAAGCCAGCCTGCTTTTCCCTTGGCTTCACCTCAATCACTTCCTATATAAATGTTTAAGATGATACTGCAGAAAATTTTGTCCCCACATTAAAAGTGCACTGCTTTGCCAGTTACCAAATAAAAGTGACCTAAGAAACTGCAGTATTTTGACTATAATGCTAAGCTCCCATTGTTCCAAAGACTTTTCCTGCTCCCATGTTTGTGTTGTTACTGAGGTCTGTTCAGCATCTCTTGAAAGTCCTCTGCCCATTGTGATTTGTTCTTTTTTCTATTGTTTAGCTTTGGCAAACCCTCTGGAACTTACCAGTTAGGACTTTGCTGAGCTTCTGAAGTGTTTTACTATCTCCTCTTTCCTCAGATGTTCCAGATTCTTTGGCAATGTTACCAATGTACATCTTGTCTTTCCCCACCACTTTTTACTACTCTGTCTTTTGTTTTATACAGATTTTTGCTGCCCTTTTTCTGGAGGTGTTTGCAAGGAGTTGTGTTTGCATTTTGGCTTGTTTCCTTTCCTTCACACAGTTCCACATATCCTCACTTATCCCGACATTAGATTTGCTTGTCTGGAAACCAGCTAGAGTTGTTGTGGCATGAGGGTGACCAGATGTCCCGATTTTATAGGGACAGTCCTGATTTTGGGGTCTTTTTCTTATGTAGGCTCCAATTACCCCACACCTGCGTCCTGATTTTTCACACTTACTGTCTGGTCACCCTATGTGGCATCTATGATACACTCATACAGAAACAGCCATGACATATGAACGTTGACTTCTTTTGCATTTTTATATGCAATAGAATTACTTTATTAAAAATTTCCTGTCTGTGCAAAACACACCCATGTATCTCATTATTTCTTCAAAATGTTTTGACTACCAACCAGACCATATTTTCCTTAGCAGTTTTGGAAAAGGGGGGGTAGGGGGAGACTTACAACATATTCAGCTTAAAAATAAAAAACCCACCAGGTTGTAACAACAGGGGGCAGCATCACACCACATTCACTTTCATGGTCGGAGGAACCAAAACAGACTTCCATCTCTACAGAATCTCAGGGTCGAAGTTCAGCACTGTCACTGATGACATTTTCTACAGGCCCTTGATTTTTAAAAGCTTTGAATATTTAAAATACGCTTGGTGTTTTGCTGTGCATTGCGGGTGTCAAGGAACGAATACAAGGAATGCTGCCATGGCCATGGCTGTGAAGACAGCTCTGGCCATCAAAGGCAATTCACCACAAAGTTTCTGTTAAAAGAAAAGGAAAGAGGCTTCTGTTAAGAGATTGACTCTGGGATTTTTGGCTTGGAACAAGCACCCTGAGCCCTGGAGACCCCTGGCTCCAGTTTTTGAACTTCTATCCTAACCCATATCTATCTAACAGACAGCACCAAAACAAATCACAAATGGAAAGGAAATAGGGGAAGCTCAGCTCTGAAGTACATGGCATAGGGCCAACTCTAGTTAAAAATCTTAAAATAGCAGGGAGTTTGTTGTTTAAAGGTAATACCAAGAGACAGAGTAGCTAGCCCCTGTGCAGGTGCTTAAGAAATTGAGGCACTCTTTTCTCCTTTCCCTTTGTAGCCCCTACAACCTTTTTGCCAGGCAGCAGCAAAGAGGGCTATGTTCGCTTATCCAGGGATTCTTCGGAAAACTTGAGCACCACCAGTTCAAGCCCGCATCCATCCAGAGGCTTAGGAAAATGATCTACACTAGGTGCCCTTAAGAGGCAGTACTTCCTCACTCACAAGCACTGAGTCCAGGGGTTTAAAACAAAGATCTCCTTACAGCAGGGGCAGCAGAACAAGCTTGGGAAAGCTAGCAATTAACCAACCAATACCTATTAGGTAAGACTCCCACTCCCAAGGGAGTCTTGGCAAGTCTTCAGTCTTCCTCTCCAGGCTCTGAGTGGCTAACAAGACAGTGCATTCTAGCATTAGCCACTTCCCACCTCTCGTGATCTTCACTCTGTTTTTTGTCCAGGGCTGGCAGTGTTCAAAAATTCACACAGGCCTGTCTCCAACCTGTAAGTGAAGCGTTGCCTGGGCTGCTTCAAGGACTTTACTGCCTCCCCCAGCTGAAGGGATTACAGCTTTGTAATTGGGTAGGGAGACCCTCAGAGTCCCTCAGCTAGGGCTACTGCTCTCTGCAGCTTCAGCCTAAGCCACCTCAGCTCTGTGCTGAATTTTCAGATAGGAATCAATATCAGACCCTTACCAGATGCTTTGTCCCATGAACAAAGCACTCCCAGCAGAAAGACAGAGAGAGAAGGAGTGTTATGAACTTTATCCAGATTCCTCTAGCCAACTATGCCAGACTGAGGTTTTGATTAAGAGGTTATCACTCACCCACTAAGTTCTTTTACCCTCTTGTTACCCAACAGGGATGATGAATATGTCCAAATTTAAAACAACTGAATTTTGCCCCAAACTGTCACTTAACAGAAATACAAATGAGGTGAGGCCCATTCAGTCATACCCTCTACCCCCCGCTGATGCCAGATCAAGTATACCTACATCATGCATGACAGGCCTTTTTTTAACCTGTTCTTAAAAACCTCTAGTGACAGGGATTCTACAACTTCCCATGGTAACCTGTTCCAGTACTTACACTTTCTAACTATCAGGCTGTTTTTTCTTAATATTAATTTAAATCTCCCCAACGCAGATTAAGCAGATTATTTCTTGTCCAATCTACAGCTGACATGGAAAACAATTGATCATCCCCTCTTTGTAACAGCCCTTAACATATTTGAAGGCTTATCACACAACTCACCCCTTCAGTCTTCTGTTAACACTAAACATGCCCTTTTTAAACTTTTCCTCATAGGTCACATTTTCTAAACCCCCTGTCATTTTTGCTGCTCTCCTCTGGAGTGAGTCCAGTTGGTCTACAGTTTTTCCTAAAGTCTAGCACCCAAAACTGGACACAGTTCTCCAGATGAGGCCTCACCTATGCTGAGCAGAGTAGAACCATTGTCTCCAATGTTTTACACATGACATAGTTAATACACTCCAGAATGATAAGCGTTTTTTCACCGCATCACATTGTCCACTCATATTCAATTTGTGATCAACTAATTCTACCTAGCCAGTTGTTCCCCATTTTGTAATTGGGTATATGATTTCCCCCCCACACACACACTCCACAGCACCCCATCTTAAGTGTAGTACTGTGCACTTGTCTATTTAGTTAAATTGGAGAATTGGTCTGAAATCAACATATCATGGTTTCTTTGGATTCTAACCCTGTCTTCCAAATCCTGCAGCCTCTCTGTCACAGGACAGGGCTTCTCCCCAGCTTCCAGACACTCACAGACACAGCAGTTCTCTTAAAACAGGCAAGTAAAGAGAGAACAGTCTTTTGAACTCTCTCCTTTTCTCTCAGACTTCAGGGCTGCCCCTTCCTGGGGTCTCTGGCACTGCTGGTCCTGGCAGCTTCCCAGTTCTAGTCAGCTCTACTCCCTTCCTAGAACAGTAGCCCCAGGGCTGCTTCCCTGAGCACCTGTCCTCTTGCTCCAGGTACCCACCCCAGCAGTTGGCTTCACTCCAACACAGCTTCTCTTCCCCAGGCATATTTCTTACCCTCTGGCAACCCTTTATAGGCCCAGAGGTAGCCCAGCCCTGTTTTAATTCGCTGGACCAGGTTCACCTGTTCTGGGACTCTGAGACTGGGCTCAACTAGAGTGTGACACCTTCCCCCTCCCCCTTACTTTTTCTGGAGGAAAAAAAAATTTGTAAAAAGAACAAAGGGAAAAAAACAAAAATATATTTTTGATAACACTCCTGGACCTGAAAATTTTGCCAGACCAACCAGTGTGTTCCCCTTAGTCTTTCAGTACAGAGATTCCCAAACTTTTTCCCCTGAAACTGCAATAGGCACTGCGACCCACTGTTAACACTTCTTGAGGAAAATCACTAATTGCATACATATAAACTACATGCACCCCATGAGTACTGGCTCCCTGATAGTATACCCTGGACCTTCAATGCTATGGCTTGGGGGCAGGTGCTAACCCTCCTCTCCAAAGGCAGTGCACCCAATTGATGCCCAGCATCCCTTCCTGACAGTCAGGGGAAAACACCCTGATCTCACCCCCCACAAGGAGTCACCCTTACCATAAGCAAGGACCTTCAGCCTCTGCTGATGAGGGGGGTGACTGAGGTTGCTTAGTGTTGCCCATCACCAGTGGTAGGTGCACATTCTGCTCAGCCCTGGGACTATCATGGTCCCAGCTGGGCCTGGTTCTCTTGCAGCAGACGGGAGAGCACCTACTCCAGCTGGGATGAGATGGGGGCAGAGAAAGCAGACAGAACCTGTTACCCGGCCCAGTCAGAGCAGAAGTTCAGCCCCAGAGAACCCCAGCCTACCCCTGGAGTGAGGAGGCCAACACTGAGACTAGTTTGGTCCAAGATGGAGGACACTGATGACAGATGGATCATGGAAGGTTGAAGGGTTGGGGTGGACGGTGGTGTATAAAGAGTTAAGAGCATTTTGGAAGGGGTGGGACATCCATGTTGGGGAGATTTGAGGTGTCTGGGGTGGATGAACCCCAAGTTTGGGGATATGGAGCAGCAGAACCCTGGGTTTGGCAGGGGAACCCCCAGTTGACAAGATGGTTGAATGAGCCCAGCTGCCAGTGACAGGCTGAGGATGCTCCCGTTGGCAGTTTCATGCTTCACCTGGTGAAGGATGGATGGCTGGGGAGGACATCGTACACAGCCTGCAAAGAGGATGGGGGGTTGACTTCTAACACAGAAAGCAGAGATAGGAGAGGGGAAGGGGACAGGTAGTGCCCTCGGGAGGAGAGTCTCCCAACACCTGACTGCAAAACAGCTCATCCCACCGCAGGCAACTGAGATGGAGGGAACAGCTCAGTGCATGGGCGTGGGTGATACTCCTAACTGCAAAAAGGTACCCCCGCCACACAAGCCAGATGCTGAGGAAGGGAGGCGGAAACCTTCCAGATGTTGGTCTAGATTTACCCTCAGCCAATCTTCCCAGACAAGAGTGCGCCCACAACCTGAGCCCAAAGTCCCTTAACCACTGTTCCTCTCAATCCAACTGGTACTACCCGTGGTCAGGCCTCCCCACTGCAGTTTTGGAGTGGACCCCACTGCCTAATCCCACTATAGTAACAAACTAGGTAATCATATTCCATGATAACCTCATGGGAACTGGGGTTATTTAGTCTGCAGAAGAGAAGATGAGGGGGGGACTTGATAGCAGCCTTCAACTACCTGAAGGGGGGATTCCAAAGAGGATGGAGCTCGGCTGTTCTCAATGGTACCAGATAACAGAATAAGGAGCAATGGTCTCAAGTTGCAGTGGGGGAGGTCTAGGTTGGATATTAGGAAGCACTATTTCACTAGGAGGGTGGTGAAGCACTAGAATAGGTTACTTAGTGAGGTGGTGGAATCTCCATCCTTAGAGGTTTTTAAGGCTCGACTTGACAAAGCCCTGGCTGGGAATGATTTAGCTGGTGTTGGTCCTGCTTTGAACAGGGGGTTGGACTAGTTGACCTCTTGAGATCTCTTCCAACCCTGATATTCTATGACTGGGCATTCTACTTAATGTGCCCAGGCTGGCCACACTTTGAAGCATGCCACAGGGCCTGCAGTACACCCCCTAGACTGTTTCAGCAAGACTGCAGGGCTAACCAGGACCCTTCTAGGTTGTGTGTGTCCCCCAAGTTTTGGCTGCTGAAGGTCTCTCCTCCTTGAGAGATCCCCTGTGTTAAGCTCCGCTTGGTTTACCATATCTCCCTGGCTGCATCCACCTGACAGAAGGCTTCAGCTTGTTCCACCACTTTCCCAGTTGGGTTCAGCTGAAAGCATCTTACCAGCTCTGTGCTCCCACCAGCAGAACCTTCAGGAACTGCTCCAAGACAATCTGACCCAGGAGGTTCTCTACTGAGCTGTTTCTAAGCCACTACATAAGGTCATGCCCCTGATGGAAATGGTTCTACCTGAATCTAGTGTCTATGTGCCTCAAGAGTCAGCCCTAATTAGTCCAAAACAGTTTCCAGCACTACCAGATAAGAGTTCACCTGGTCATAACTTACCTCCCAGTAAGGCAGCGATAGTCAATGGGAGACTACAGGCCAAATCCAGACACTTTTGAACAGACCAAGAAATTTATTCATTTTTTCCCTCTGGAGTTTGGACCTTGATTATACCTTGACCAAAAAATATTGACTACCTCTGCAGTAAGCCATCTGTGCCTCACCTGCCATGAATGGTGCTACATGGGCTGCCTATGTGGAGTCCTCTCAGTTCACTGTCTTTGCCACCCCCTGAAACATTCAGAAGAAGACCCCAGGGTCAGCTTTCAGTCTGAGATTCACTAGGCCCAGCACTAGCCAGCCCAGGGTCCCATCACCAACTGCATCAAGTGGGCTAAGAAGCACTAGACATTTCTGCAGCCACTTCTGTTGTTGGAAGAGGCCCTCTTGCCACTTCTGTTATGCTGCAAACTGAGCCTCCTGATGCTTCTTCATTAATTGCATGAGCAGGGCCAGAGTCCGCTGCTTCTCTTGTTGCTGCCTATATCTCAGCCATCTGCTTCTGCTGCCCTGTCACTAATAGGCAGATGACCTCCTGCATCTTCTCCTGAGCCCCCAAACTAGATAGAGTCAGTTCAGTTTTCCTCTTCATGAGGTACCAAAGATTCCTCTCACTCTTCTCTAAGGGCCAATCAAGGTGCCCACATTTTCCACCATATATCACAAGGGGCAGAACTTTGCCCCAGCTTCCAAGTAGTCTCTGCGATCCCCAGTCTCCTTTAAGACAGTTTATTCTCTTAAGACAGGCAGGTAAAAATTCCCAGAGAAGAGTCTTTGAACTCACTCCTTTTTCTTAGGTTTCAGGGGCCCCCCGCAGGGTCTTTGGCACTCCTGCTCCTCGCAGCTTCCCAGTTCTCACCAGCCCTGCTCCCTTCCTGGAGCAACAACGCCCAGGGGCTGCTTCCCTGAACATCTTTTCTCCAGAGTTTGCTGTGCTATGGCTTCTCTTCCCCAGGCACAGCCTGTCCTAATCACTCCCACCTCCCTTTTGGCAGCCCTTTATCAGCCCAGATGTAGCCTAGCCTGATTTAATTGGCTGGATTAGGTTCATCATCTCTGACACAGGGGCACTGGGCCCAGTGACCCTGTGACATCCTCCCAGTTTGATGTCATCTGTAAAATTTATAAGCATAATCTTCACTCCATTACCCAAGTCATTAATTAAAATACTGAATAGTGCTGAACCCAGGACTGACCCCTGTGAGGCTTCACTAGATAAAGCACTGTAATAAGAGAGTGCTCTCATTTTTTAAGTTTGTCTGGACTAGTTGGTGGACCTATTTTAACTCTGAGTTAATTGATTGATACTTTACTTGAGTTAACTGACACCTTTGTAAATTTTGTTCTGGGACACTGTGGTTTACCCTGTGACTCACCTATAACACTGCTCTACAGCCAAAATGCTTCTGAAATAAATGTAGTCCAACTTTACTAATTCTGGGTCACTGAGAATGAAAATGATGCTTAAAATTGTTGATTGGCTCTAGTTTTCAAGATATGCTATTGGGTCAGTATATACGACCCTTGACTTGGGAATGGCGGAGGATAAGTGAGTTATAAAGGGAAAGGATCTCAATTTAAACCAGAAATGACTAAAGTACATCTTTGACTGGATCTATGCATAAATCTATGACTGGGTTTGGACAGTACTTGCTTTTTAGGCAAAACAATGAATGATGCAATCTGAAGCTGGTATTGCATCATACATGATATGAATTGCATCATGTTATTCCTAGAAGTCATGGATGATGCAATCCTAACGAAGCTTACATCACTCTGCTGAACAAATTGCCCTATATCAGCTCTAGAAATCATACAGTGTGGTGCTCTCTTATTTATCAGTGTCTGATTTTGCAAAGGGACACATTTCTGTTTAGCCAAAGTGAGCAGAGATGCCTCGTACTTGTGTGAAAGTGCAGATAACTTCTGCTATGTTTGTGGTGAAGTGTCTTTTGCATCACAATAGCGGAGTATAACCACTATGGTTAAGAAAGCCTATCACCTTTCTTTTGGCTGCAAAATTGGAGATCAGGACAAGAGGTGGGCCCCACACATATGCTGCAACACTTGTGCAACAAATCTTGGCCAGTGGTTGAACAGGAAAAGGAAATCTATGCCAGGGAAGAGCAAATAAGTTCAGACCATTTAGCTTTATGGCATCTTTATTAGGTTCCATATGGAGGCCATATTGTGAAACTCTGTGTGTCATTTTTAAGCACTGGTCCTGAACTGAGACACAAACAGGCAAACCCCTGTGCCTGTGTACAGACTAGTTTCGTTTGATGCCGAGGGTCACCTGTTGGTTGTTAGTGCTGGCTCAGGGTCTGTGGCATCTCTGCAATATCCCAGATTTTGTTAAATCAAATTCCTAAACTAGTCATGTCTTCGGATTATGCCAAGCAGTGATATTATATATCAACTGCCCTAATGTAAGAATCTATTCACACTGTAGCTACAACAAGCAACCACTGCCATTTTTGTCACCCTTCTTCTTCTTTTTTTTTTTCCTTCTTCCCAGGAGTAAATTATATTGCCATGATATGCGAATAAATTATAGTACCTGCACTGTTCACTGTGAATACGAGGCAAGAAACTCATGAGGCTGCATCCTGTGTATGATACCAGCTCAGGCTTACATGATCTCCCTCTAAATATGCATTTTCTCCTTCTGTCCCTGATACAATCAACCTGTTAGATACAGGCCCAGATTCTGAACTCATTTATACTAGTGTAAACAGAGTGAAGCTAATAATTCCAGAAAAGCTAATGGAATTATGCCTGATTTTCACCAGCGTAATATGATCAGAAGCTGGCCCTAAATGTTTTTTTATTCTGATGTTGTCATATATCTATTCTCTTGAGTATGTCAAACAATAAACTAATATTATGTAATCGATCAAGACAAATCTGAGGCCTTGGTCCTGTAGGGCTTTAAGCATGTCCATAGCTTTCTGCATGTGAGTGGCCCTACTGATGTCAGCAGAGCGACTCACTTGCATAAAATTACACACATGCAGAAGTCTTTGCTGGATGTGGATGCAATTCACAATTCACTTCCTTTCAAATGGCGAAAACCTCCCCTTCTATTTTCTCACAGCCAAGTAGAATATATGACCTTAATCTATGATGGCTTGTCCCTTTTGTGAGTTCTGCCTATTTAACTAAAGAGAGTGTAAACTCTTACAAAAGTCATCAGCTAGTCGCAATTTTATTTTGAAATGCCTGTTGGCTTCCTAATGTTTGCTACTGCACTAGGAAGAGATGTATCAGGTATCATCAAGTCCTCAACTGAATGTATTATTTAGAAGGTACAATTTTCTATGAATTGCAGGCTGTTTCTGTGGTTTCAGTACTTGCTTAAGTAAACATGATGTTCTCTGTACAACATGTAACTGCTTGCGTAACCTGGCATGCTGTTGTGCCTCAGCATCCTCCCACATTCTGTATGTAACCGTTGTACACTGTTCTGGAGATTCCAGGCCTGATCCAAAGTTCATGGCAGTGAACTGGAGTATTTACATTGAGCTTTGTCCTATTAAATTTGGCACTAGCGTGGGCTCTAGAGGAAGCCTCTTGCAGCTGAAAGCAAGACTTTACAAACAGCTGCTACAAAGGAAAGAGAGAGAAGAACATTCACATAGTAATCAGCCTGAGACGCAAGAGGGTGGTGGTAGGGAGCTGGGAAAACGGAGCAGATATCTTTACCAAAACTGTACATAGGGTCAAGACATGATTCAAGACTCCTTCATGGTTGTAGGAGGCTCAAAATGTATCAGAAATAGTGTGTTCCAGCACCATGCAAATGAGTGCTGGCTCTCTGCAGCGAAGTCAGAAAGTGGGGAAGAGGTAGCTGAGGTGGCCTCATATGTAATATGTAGGAAGAGGAAGTCTGTAACAGAAAGCGGAACGAGATAGGAAGAGTAGTCCAGCGGTTAGGGCACGGTCTTGGGAGACCTGGTTTCAATGCTCTGCTCTACCACAGACTTCCTATGTGAACTTGTGCAACTTGCTTTGTCTCTGTGCCTCAGGGTCCCATCTGCAAAAATGGGGGCAATAGACACTTCTCTTGTATTGAGAATCAATGTGTTACAGCTTGTGATGTGCTCTCTTACTGTGGTGATGGGGGCCCATATAAATACCTAAGATGCATATTGATACTTCAGTACAGCTGAGAGCCACAGTATCTATCAGGGGTTAAAGCGGTGGAATGATACCGAAGACCAGCTTGACATGTCCCTTCTGCACAGTACCGGGTTTATAATGGTACCAGTGGTGCTGTGGCCCAGGCTCACACTTGAGAAGAGGCCCAGAATCCCTGCCCTTACTACTTGCAGCTTTCCCTGGGGCTGGGAGGTAGGAGAGGAAGGCTGGGTGAGGTGTGTGGTGAGGGCAGCAGGGGAGAGACTGTGGGAAGCTACGGGATGTCTGGCTGTCCCTCAGCTGAAGGCAGAGGATGTCAGTACCTCATGCCAGCTGCAGGGCTCAGGGAGCTCAGCAGCCTGCCACTCCAGCCCCCCCCCACCCCTTCCCCTGGCCTAGCAGCAAGCAGGAGGCTGTGCAGTGTATCTGGCCCTGCCTCCCCCCCAGCAGCTCATACCGATCAGCGGAGTGCATGGGCATGTGGCTTGGCAGGCCGCAGTCAGCATTTTCTGGCTGCCATGTGGACAGCTGAGCTGCCTTGTGGTGCCTGTATACAGATCATGTGGCACCTGCTCGGCCTGGGGTCGAGAGGGATCCTGGTGGCTCCGGTTAGCACTGCCGAGCAGTCCATTAAAAGTCCAGTTGACAGTGCTGCAGAGCTAAGGCAGGCTAGTCCCTACCTGTCCTATGTGCTGTGCCCCGGAAGCAGCCAGCAGGCAGGTGACCCACCTGCTGCGCCTCCACCTAGCACTCAGGAGCTGGACCTGCTGGCCACTTCTAGGATGCAGTGCAGAGTCAGGATAGACAGGAAACCCAACCCCCAGCCCAGAGTCCCCTCACGCACCCTGAATCACTCTGTCCCACCCTCCAGCGTGAAGCCTCCTCCTGCACCCCAATCCCTCATCTACGGTTCCACCCTGGACCCCACACCCCCTGTTAGAGCCCTCACCCCCTCTCACACCCCAACCCCCTGCCCCAGCCCAGTGAAAGTGAGTGATGGTGGGAGAGAGCAAGCCACCGAGGGAGGGGGAATATAGTGAGCAGGGGGCATGGCCTCAGGGAAGGGGCAGGGCTAGGATGTTTGCTTTTGTGCAATTAGAAAGTTGGCAACCCTAGGCTCTCCCACCCTCGTGTGTTATTCCAATGCAGAGGCTGAGCCGTGCAGCGGGATGTGTGGGGGTCCTGGACCAAGCTGGGCATAGAGGTGGCACCTGGAGGAGATGCACCCTGACCAGCAGGTGCTCCTTGCACCAGATACTGCCCCTCGGCCTCCGTCCTGCTGAGCAGCTGGAGCTGCAATGACCCATCCCCGCACCAGCATCCCCAGGGGAGACTCGAGCCCCCTGTCCCCTGAGATCCCCTGGCCCACCTGTGCTCCAGGCCTGATGGGGAGCTGTACATGGCCAAACTGCAGCCAGGTGAGGCCTGGCCCAGTTCGATTCAGTTTGGAAGAGAACAGGGGATTGACAGCAGGGGGTAGCTCTAGAGCGAGTAGCCGAGAGCGATCTGGTTGGGAATTTGGGCGAGTCTACTTTAGGAATAGAGGTTCAGTTCGAGGGTTTTGGTCTGGTGAGGAATGTGGGTCTGGTCCAGTTCTGAGGGGTTGTTGTGGGGACAGATGTGGGTCTGATTCAGTTGGGGGTGGGGGGAGTTGTTCTGGGTAGGGATGTGGGTCTGGTTCAATTTGGAGGGTTGACTCGGTCTTTTGGGGGTCACAGCTTGTCCTGATCCTAGTCTCTGCCTGACTAGCAAGTCTAGTGTGAATAATGACGCTGTAAATAAAATGTATTAAAGTTTTTCATATTTTTTATTTTTAAAATGTTTTAAATCTGCCCCAATTTCATACAAAACTGTAATTCAAACCCTGAAATGAGAAATATGAAGGGTGAGATAGTGTGAAGGTTCCCTTTTAGTGAGAGCAGCACATGCCTGTTGTTTTGGCCAGCTTAGGTTTTTGTTAGCTGTTTTTACCCCCCGTTTTATTTTGTATGTTTTCTTTTATAATTTATTTTTTGTATACTCGTGTGTATTCTCTTTGCCTTAGCCACCTCCCTCTGCAACTTAAAACTTCTAAATATTACAAATAAAACCTGTGCAGCTGTGTGCTGTGTCAAAGACAACTCCTGTGTTGATCTCCTGCCTGTTACAATTGTTCCCCATGGGGGCTCACAATTATGTTTCGTGCTGGGTCCACAAAAAGTTAATCCAGCCCTGCTTCTGCAAGTAGCTCCCATTCTGTCCCTTTCTACCTCTGAGAGTGATGGCTGCTGCTGCTTCTCTTTCCTCTGCTCCTCTTATTGCTCCCTTGGGAGCAGCTGTCTGCATCCCTGTGAGCCCGGGGGCAAAACTAGTAGTAATGCACTAACTTTTTTAAAAAAAGAAAAACAAATTAGGAAAAATCTGCTGACAGGAGACCATTCCACAGCCTGACAGAACTCATGAAAGAAGGGACGAGAGACCTATTTCTTGGCATTTTTAAAAATGGACTGCACATAGGTATGGTCAGAGCAGTACAGCATAATTCTGCAATGGAGGATAGACTAGATGACCAGACAGGTCTTTTTTTCATCTATACTATTGGATAAACACATTAGCTGAATGTTTCCAGTAAAACTATCAGCAGCAAAACAATTTAACCATGCCGGAATTAAATTGTGATAATTAGGTCTCTGAGCTAATATTAAAATTAGATGCATGGAGGAAGTTGGCACTTCTGTGATGTTGGTTTCAGGCTGTCTGCAGACTGAGGAAGCTGGCACTACATTGGGTCACACTCAGCAGGACATCTTTACAATTTACAAAACCTAGAGAGTGATTCAGAACACTGATAACCAGTAGAAATTAGGTATCAGCCAGCCTCAAACAATGTGGGCAATCTGCCTTTCCTTATGACAATATATTATTGTCATTGCTGTGTAGTAATGTTTAGTAAGATCGCTTCAGAACCTTGGGCCACTCACATTTTTCATAAAAGTCTTCCAATGAGAGTTAAGGGAAATATTTTCTGAGCCTTCACCTTCAAAAACAAACAAACAAAAAACCAAAAACAAAAAAACCCAGCTAAACCAGAAGAGAGAAATAGTATCTCCAGCCAATAAGGTGATGAAATCAACTGGATTTTATATTCACATGGAGTCTGGGACTGACCATAGACTGCCGCCACAAGGTAGGCAAAACAACAACTCTTTGATAAGAGGCTCTATAAGAATGAAATACAACAATCACAGAAGCACATAGAGTAATGCTGAATAAAACAGAGTGAAAGCTTTTTAATGCAGATTTTACTAGCAAACTGGTATTACACATTATAACTCAATAGCATCATTTTATAAATGGCACTTCAGTCACATTAGAGATTTGCAGCTTTGGTATTTAAATGGAAGAAAAGTAAAAAAAAAAATCCTCTGTTTTTGGTTTGTTTTTTAATTTTTCTACAATATCTGGTAGATGAGCAGGAAAAAAAAAAAAGCCTAATCACTTTACCCTTAAATTTGGGTGAGCCAGTGAGCTGATAATTCTAGAGACACAAACCAGTCAAAGAAGAAAACATTAAAAATGTTATAAGTGCTATTGTATTCTTCCATAAACCTATTCTGCATATTTGCCTACTAGCCAGTTTCATTCTGCAATGTTTAAAATAGCTTTGAGACAATCTTATCCCATGTAGAGAAATATTTTGGATGTAAAGCAGCATGGATACTGGTACATTTAACAAAACACAGCTAGCTTGGAGGATGATCCTGCAAGCTGCTAAGCATCCTTTGTGAGCTGAGGCCATTCAGCTCTTCACAGGGTCTGCTCTGCATCATGCCGAGCTATGTTCTGGCTAACAATAACCAAAGGGCTTTCAGCGTCCATTGAAATCAACAGCAAGACTCCGCTGACTGTAATGGGAGTTGAATTAGTCCCTCTATTTGTGTGAGGATTTGCCATTATTCTAACATGCTAAAACACTGTTATACTATAACATAAATAAAAGAGATTTTGTAAAGCGAATAGTATGGGGGTAGCTCTATGATTTTAAAAAACAACAACCCTGCTTCACAGAACCAAAGTCTAACTTCTACTACACTCTCATCTAGACACTATCAAGTAAACATTATAGGATAAAAATTTGGCCTACTGTACCATAAAACTTTCCCTCTGGATTCTACATTCTTGTTGATTGATATTTACAACAACCGATAGAATTTTTAAAACAAGTTTGCCAAATAGCAGTAAGCTTATACAGAAGGAGTGGCTTGTATTTGCTGTTTATTTTCAGCAGCAGTGAACTAGTACTGGGCATAATAATGCCGTTTTTACTTGGACAAAACTCCCCTGGGAAGACTCATTGGGAGTTTTGCCCAAGAAAAGACTGCAGGGTGAGACCCGTTATTCTCAAAGTCATGCTGGGATAAACAGGAAAGTAAACAAGCATTCTGTTAATCTTAACCTCCATTAGAAACAGGATGGAAAAGCTCATGGTTCCTAAATGGAAAAGAATGAAATGGGGGAGAAAAGTACTTGTTTATAAGCGGGTATTACAAAAGCAAAGAGGGAGAGGAAAAAATTAACTCTAAAGACTAACTTCTGCAATCACACTTCTGCAGCCCCACTCACTTCAGCAATGCTGCATTGTAGTGCTTTGGAGCATCCCTATGGCTCATAATTTACTGCAGTTAGAACTGAGGTGCTGAGGCTGTGCTCCAGCCACGATGAGAGAGAGAAAGACCTTTAACTGTTTGTTTAACAATATTGTGCAACAAAATGTGAGATAACAGGCCAAAGAGTTTATGTGCATTTCTGTTGCCTAGGTTTTTTGGGGCTCTTTTCCAATGCACCTAATGGACTGGAAAAGAGGAACAAATTTTTTGAGCTCTCGCTTTACAGATGACCACACAAAATGTACGTGTGACCTACAGCTCATATTACATTTTATGAGTCAAATTGAGATCTGGTGTTAAGTGGGTGCACCACTCTCTTACAGCAGGGATGGATTTGCTGCTATATTATAATACACAGGTTCAATTGTATTCTCCTATCTAGGTTTTGGGTTTTACATTATGCATATCACAAATTATTCGATAGCTGTTTACATCACATTTCAGCAGCAATCATAAGCTAACAGCCATTCTTTAATTTCACTCACAGTGAAGAGTCAGTCAAAAACCAGAACACTAGTGTCAGAGAAGCCAGACAATACTAACTGCTTCAAACACTCATTTTAGTGCTGGAACCAGAAAGTAGGAATTCTGGACTAAATAACTTTTCTACTGTTGGGCAAAGAGAGGAGCGAAGAGTGAGAAAAGCCTCTTAAATGTGTCCATAAAGCTTTGGAAGGAGAAGAGCACAGGCTTCCCTGCATACTTTCCCTGTCCCCAGCATGATGGAAAGCCCCTCTGCAGGAACCCTTCTGAGATGAAAGTTCTTCAGCAAAGAGACAAGGGTGCAATCAAATATAAATTGTGTATACAACCATGATCATTTCACAATACAAAGACAAATCAGAGGAGAGCTATTGCACAGTATATTAGCAAGAACTACAGTGACATGGGGATAAAGAAGTTATGGTAAGTATGATATTATAAGAATGCTACACTACAGCTTACAATACAGTGTGTGTGGTGATCATTTTCCAATGTACCTGCCCAAAAGTTAGTCATCTACATTGATATTTAGGCACATAACAAATTAGTCTGGTTTTCAGAGATGCTGAGCCCTCTCTGCTCCCATTGACAATATGGATTTAGGTATATAACTTGGATAACTTCACCTGTGCTTTACAGGACACTCATTTTGGGGTGGATATTTTTTTCTAACCTAAAAATGTTCTTTAAAATATTATTCATAGATTCATAGACTCTAGGACTGGAAGGGACTTTGAGAGGTCATTGAATCCAGTCCCCTGCCCTCATGGCAGGACCAAATACTGTCTAGACCATCCTTGATAGATATTTATCTAACCTACTCTTAAATATCTCCAGAGATGGAGATTCTACAACCTCCCTAGGCAGTTTATTCCAATGTTTAACCACCCTGACAGTTAGGAACTTTTTCCTAATGTCCAACCTAAACCTCCCTTGAGGCAGTTTAAGCCCATTGCTTCTTGTTCTATCCTTAGAGACTAAGATGAACAAGTTTTCTCCCACCTCCTTATGACACCCTTTTAGATACCTGAAAACTGCTATCATGTCCGCTCTCAGTCTTCTCTTTTCCAAACTAAACAAACCCAATTCTTTCAGCCTTCCTTCATAGGTTATGTTCTCTAGACCTTTAATCATTCTTGTTGCTCTTCTCTGCACCCTCTCCAATTTCTCCACATCTTTCTTGAAAAGCGGTGCCCAGAACTGGACACAATACTCCAGCTGAGGCCTGACCAGCGTAGAGTAGAGCGGAAGAATGACTTCCTGTGTCCTGCTCACAATACACCTGTTAATGCATCCCAGAATCACGTTTGCTTTTTTTGCAATAGCATCACACTGTTGACTCATATTTAGCTTATTAAAGAATTACAAATATAATCATTACATATTTAAATCTAACACAAAAAAGTCATGTTATAATCTGATTTTGAGGTAAATTAAGTGCTATGAAACTCTTAAATATTCCCTTGCATTAGTTGTTCAGCCTAAAACAGTGTATAAAATAATCTTTAAAGCTTTCTTTTCATTTACTAAATTTTTATAAAAGTCATTTCATATTTAAATACATTTCTCTGTAATACATTCTAGTTTTTTCATATGTATTACACATTTTATTTGAACATTGTCCATGTACAGGAGAGAAAAGGATCGTGTTTGCAATTTCACTGTTCTTAAAGCACCCAACAAAATATAAAGTATGTCACACACTAGATGAAGAAAGATTGTTCCATTTTTAAACAATTATTGTAATATTCATGATATTTTGATGGCTCTGTTTATTATAAAAAGACAGGATATCACCATATTGAGGCAGAGGTGTGTTCCAGTCTTAAGTATTTGACTGGGAGGAAGGAATTCCCAAGCTTTCTCCCTCTATGGCCGTGGGCAAACCATTTAACTTCTCTGCCTCAGTTTCTCCACAATTAAGATAATTCTTACTTAGCAAGGATGCCTTTAAAATGTCAACATTCAGCCACATCGTTTTATCTAAGATTACTACTGCATTTCCTATAGTTAGAATAGGGCTTCTCATTCCTACTTGATCTATGGCAAAAGGAAACTCCATACACAGATTCCTATGTGGATAGAGAAGGAGGTCAGCCATCATTCCACTCTCCAATTAAACATCAAATTGCTTTCTTTGGGTCCAGGAATCTGCACCAGCGAATGGGAAGAATCTCTACTAGTGAAACCCTGAAGGCAATTCTTCCTGACCTCATTCTGTAGGTATGTTTCCATGGAAATAGAGGTGATAGGATGGACCCATTGATATCTCAGTTGTCTGTCATATAGCCGTACACAAGTGCTGTCTCTTTTCAGTTCTGAGCACTGGACCTTCAACTTCTATGGGGTCCTAAAACAGTTAAGGTCAGACTCAGATACACTTATGTTGAACAGTGCTTTACTTCATGAGTGATCCCAATAAAGGGTTATTCAATACAAGCAAGCATATCAGAATCTGACCCTCTACATAGTGCCTACAAATTACACCTATTGTACATATTGCAGCATACTGAACTGGTGCTCCAATTAGCTCAACAACTGTTTTAATAATTTGTCTAGCACACTATACAGATATCAATATTCCATCGAGAACTTCTGTAAAGGACCTGCTGAATGTATATGTACATACTAATTTTACACTTCTGTTTATACCACAAGATCTTTGAGGTTTACTACACTAAATCGCACAAGATTTATAAGACCTTCATTTTAGCAAATTTGTGTTTGCATGAGATATCTCAGTATTTCACAGTAAGGCTTAGGAGGTTTCCCTAGCAACTGACGATATTGAGCATCACTGCTGGATACAATGGGGCTGATCCTCAGCTCACTGGCATAAATTGTCTCTGCTCCATTCCCTTCCATAGACTTTAATTGAGCTACAGCAGTTTACACCAAGTGACAATCTGCCCGTCTGTCATTCCATGTTAGTTCCCCTGGGCCAGACTGTGATACTCTCACTCATGTTTGCCAGTTCCATAATTCCATTGACTTCAATGGTAATTCACATGGAGTAAGGTTTTACATAATGGGTGAAATCCTGGACTCACTGAAGTCAATGTGAGTTTGCCATTGACTTCAATGGGGCCAGGATGTCACTCAGTGTGAGTCTTTCTCTTAGCGTATGCGCAATTGCACAACATGCCTCAGGTAGCACGTGACCAGGATTCATCACCGAATTTGGTCCAGTGGTTGGATTATTAGCTTCCCCAGCATGGGCTAGGTACTGACAGGGAGTGCGATTTGAAACACATCACAGCGTGTAGCTACATAACATTCTAATCTGAGATGATACATATCATAATTATAATTTTAAAAATCTCACAAAAATCTTACAAATTTCACAGCTCAAATATGTAGATAATTTAAAAAATCTCAGCAACAAAGAAGAGGGAAAGAAGTTATTCAAATTCGGATCACAAATCAAGCTTAGAAAACAATATGGAAATTGCCATGAAATGGCAGGCAAGTAATGGTATTCAAATTGCAACAGAAACAAATGTATCTCATGAATCAAAATGCTGTTTTCTATAATGAAATGCACAAAGCTCCCTTTCCGCTCCACTGTAATCACTTCTTACTAAGGTCTCAAGAGCTCTCTGCATTTCATTATGAATCTAAATTCTGACCCAGTTTCATAATTGCCTGGAGGATACAGGGAAGCGGAAGCAGCATATTAACTACATCAAGGAACATAAAATACAAATGCCATGCTGATATTAGCAAAATGCTAGTCATTGTCTGTAAAACAACCCTTGGTATTTTAATAGTTAACACATCCTTATATTTAGAAGTTACATTTAAAGAGAGGTAAAGAATATAACAAATTAGAAGTATTTGGGGAAGCATTACCCTTCCTATATTCACTGAGTTGCAACTATTATATCATATTAGTAACTCGTCTGGGACTTCATCCTACGCCTTTTAATCAAGTTCATTTGAAGTTGACCAAAGCCCTAAATGCTCTACACTAATGCCATATCACATAACATTATGCAGTATGGAAATTTTAGTATATTTGAACCCTTTTGCGACAATCTATTTATTTTAGTTGCACTTAGCATTATGGAAAGGACAGTTACCTTAGACATGTGTTGCTCATGTCTATTCCACAGTAGGTGTGCATGTTCGCCACATGCACTGGTGCCCGAAGTTTTTCCCTTAGCAGTACCTGTGGGGGGGGGGTGCTGCTGCAACCCCTGGAGTGGAGCCTCTATAGCGCGCAGTAAGGGGAGCCTCGTGCTCCCCCCACCCTCAGTTCCTTCTTGCTGGACCAACTCTGACAGAGGGGAAGGAGGGCGGGATGTGGAATAGACATGAGCAACACATCTTGAAGAACGCCAGTTACAGAACAGGTAATTTTTCCTTTCTTCTTCGAGTGCTTGCTCATGTGTATTCCACACTAGGTGATTGCAAGCTATGTCTGATGGAGGTGGGTAGGAGTTCACAGATTCCCTGGCTGAAGCACAGCTCTACCAAAGCCAACGTCATCCCTGGCGTGGGAGACAATCGCATAGTGCGACATGAACGTGTGTACTGAGGACCAGGTAGCAGCTCTACAGATGTCCTGGATAGGGACATTGGCCACAAAGGCAGTCGATGAGACCTGAGCCCCTGTCGAGTGCCCCTCATAATAGGTGGTGCGGGAATCCCTGCTAGGTCGTAGCATGTGTGGATGCACGATGTAATCCACCTGGAAAGCCTCTGGGTGGAGATCGGTTGACTCCTCATCAGAGTTGGATCCAGGGGTTTGGCCGCCCCAAGCAGCCCAAAAAAAAAAGCCGCGATCGCGATCTGTGGCAATTCAGCGGGAGGTCCTTCGCTCCAAGCGGGAGTGAGGGACCCTCTGCCGAATTGCCGCCAAATACGTGAAAGTGCCACCCCTGTCCAGAGTTGCCGCCCCAAGCACCTGCTTGATAGGCTGGTGCCTGGAGCCGGCCCTGCCCCTCATGCGGTTAGCTGACGCAACAAAGAGTTGCAAGGACCTGTGGAACAGCTTAGTCTAATCCAGATAAAACGTGAGCACCCTGCACACATTGAGCATATGGCATGAGGCATGAGGTTTGGGGCAGAGGACAGGCAGGAAGAAGTCCTGGCCCATGTGAAAAGCGGAGACCACCTTAGAGAGGAATGCAGGGTGTGGGCAGAGCTGCACCTTGTCATTGTGAAAGACTGTGTTGGGGTGGGGGGCGCAGGTCAGGGCCCAGAGCTCCAAGACCTGCCGGGCTGATGTGATAGCCACAAGGAAGGCTACCTTCCTTGAAAGGTGAGAACATGAGCATGTGGCCAGGGGTTCGAACGGGGGCCCCATGAGATGGGATAACATCAAATTTAGATACCACTGAGGAACTGGGGTTCTAACATAAGGGAAGGACCAGTCTAGCCCCTTGAGGAGATGCCCGGTCATGGTATGGGAGAAAACCAAGCAGCCCTGGACTGGCGGATGGAATGCCGAAATAGCTGCCAGGTGCACCCTGACGGAGGAAGGTGCCAGGCCCTGAGTTCTAAGATGAAGGAGGTATTCAAGGATAAGTTGGATTGGGGCAGCCATTGGGCAAGTACCCCATTCGCCTGCCCACCTGGAGAACCGGGACCACTTCGCTGGGCAGGCTCGGTGCGTGGATGGCTTCCTACTTTCTAGGAGGACATGCCTGACCCCCTCAGAACACCTTGCCTCCTTCGCATCTAGCCATTGAGCATCCACACTGTCAAATGGAGGGTGGCCAGGTTGGGGTGCAGGAGGTGGCTCTCGTCCTGGGAGAGTAGGTCCGGGCGGAGTGGCAATGGCTGTGGAGGAGTCACCAGCAAGCCCAGGAAGATCTCATACCAATGTTGCCGGGACCAGGCTGAGGCAATCACGAGGATGCGTGCCTTGTCTGTTTTTACTTTCTCCAGGACCTTGCCAATGGGGGAAAGGAGTTGACCTCACCATGACAGGAGGAAGGCATCTGAGATGGTGTTCCTCTCCACCCTGCCTCTGGAACAGAACCTGGGGCAATGGCGGTTCTGTCGGATCGCAAACAGGTCTACCTGGGGAGTGCCCCACACTCGGAAGAGCTGGTGAGTGACCTCCAAGTGGAGGGACCACTCGCATTGGAAGGAGAAAACCCTGCTCAAGTGATCGGCCTGTGTGTTGTTGATGCCTGGCAGGTGGAAAGCCTTCAGGGAGATGTTGTGGGCTATACAGAACTCCCAGAGTTTGAGGGCTTCCTGGCCAAGGACCTTGTCCCGCCTTGCCTGTTGATGTAAAACATTGCAGCAGCGTTGTCCATGAGAACTCTGACCACCTTGCTGCGTAGCTGTGAGCTGAACGCCACACAGACTAAGAGGATCGCCCTGAGTTCCCTGACATTTATGTGAAGGGACAACTCCACGGACGACCTCATTCCTTGGGTCTGTGCGTTCTCTATGTGGTGTTGGACATTAGGTCTAATGACAGGGTCAGGCCCTGGAAGGGAATTCCCTGGAGCACATTGGCCGGGCAGGCTCACCATTGTAGCGTGGTGATCACCAGCGCCGGAACCGAGAGGATCTTATCCAGTATGTCCTGGGCCTGGGAGAACTCTGAGACCAGCCAGAGTTGGAGGGGACTCATCTGAAGTCTGGCGTGGCGGACCACGTATGTGCACGCCACCATGTGGCCCAGAAGCTGCAGGCATGCCCTGGCCGTGATGACGGGAAACTCCATGACTGAGGCTATAAGCCCATTCAGGGTCTGGAACCTGACCAGGGGAAGGGAGGCTGTGGCCTTGAAGACATCCAGGAGAGCGCCTATGAATTCTATGCGCTGCATCGAAACCAATGTTGACTTGGTCTTGTTCACTAAGAGGCCTAGGTTGGCACACGTAGCCAAGAGCAGATCCACGTGGTTCTGTACCTGGGATCGCGAGCTGCCCTGGAGCAGCCAGTTGTTGAGGTAGGGAAATATCTGTACCCCTTGGTGTCTGAGGTAGGCTACTAATACCATCATACACTTTGTGAATACCCTGGGTGCAGTGGACAGGCCAAATGAGATGACCATAAATTGGTAGTGGTCCTGTTCCACTAGGAAATGGAGGAAGCATCTGTGTCCCTCGAATATGTGGAAATGGAAGTATGTGTCCTGAAGGTCCAGGGCCGCATACCAATTGCCAGGGTCCAGAGCGGATATGATACATGCCAGAGAGACCATGCGGAACCGGCATTTTACCATGAACCGACTGAGGTCTTGCAAATCCAGGATGGGCCTGAGTCTCTCTTTCACCTTGGGGATCAGGAAGTAACGGGAGTAAAACCCTTTTCCCTGGAATTCCCATGGAACCTTCTCCACAGCTCCCAAGCTGAGGAGCCAACCCACTTCCTGCTGTAGCAGGGGTAAATGTGATGGGTCCCCCCTGCCGTTTGAGAGAGGGAGGTGGCAGGGTGGGGATAAGACAAATTGTAGCATGTAACCCTGGGAAATGGTGTTGAGGACCCATTGGTCTGATGTTATTTGGGACCATTCCGCAAGGAACGCAGACAAGTGGTTGCTGAAGGCAAACTATATTGGTAGGAGAGTCCACTTGGGGGCTACCCAGGCACCCTCCTGCAACCAGTCAAAAACGCCTCTTGCCTTGCTGCTTGCCCCTGGAGGGCCCAGGCTGTGGGGCAGAACGATACTGCCTCTGAGGTTGCCTCTTTTGGGTTTTGGACCTCTTGTAGGCAGGGCCGGCTTTAGGCCTATTCCGCCAATTCTCCCGAATCGGGCCCCGCACCTAAGAGGGCCCCACACCCAGTGAGAATCCCTTCCCTGGCTAGAAGGGCCTTATTAATTTTTACTCACCTGGTGGTGCTTCGGGTCTTCGGCGGCACTTTGGCGGCGGGTCCTTCGCTTGCGCCGGGTCTTTAGTGGCGGGTCCTAGAAGACCTGGAGCGAGTGAAGGACCCACCACCGAAGTGCTGTTGAAGACTCGGAGCACCGCCGGTGAGTACAAGCCCCACATGTTTTTTTACGTGTGGTTTTTTATTTAGTCATCCCTGCTGGGGCCCCGTCAAAACTTTGAATTGGGCCCCACACTTCCTAAAGCTGGCCCTGCTTGTAGGCGGGTTCGTATCTTGGCTGGGGCGCTGGGACGGGGGCCTGTGGCTTAGGCTTTTCCTTGGGCAGAACATAGATCCCGAGGGTTTGAAGGGTAGTATGTGAGTCCTTCATGCCATGGAGCCTCACGTCTGTTTGTTCTGCGAACAGGTCCTTGCCATCAAAGGGAAGATCCTGCATCATAGATTGTGCCTCCGTGGAGAGCCCTGACAGCAGAAGCCACAATGCCCTGTACACAGACATGGCTGAGGCCATGGACCAAGCAGTCATGTCAGCTGCATCCGACGCCACCTGCAGGGCAGCTTTTGCAGTGGCAGTGCCCTCCTCCACCAGTGCCTTAAAATCCTTCTTTTCGTGCTCCAGAAAGAAGAGCTCAAATTTCAGCAGCAACCCCAACAAGTTGAACTCATAGTGACTGAGGAGGGCATTGTGGTTGGCCACCTGGAGCTGGAAGCTGGCCGACAAATAAAACTTCCTGCCAGTCCAGTCTTTTAGAGTCTTTATTTTTGGGTATGGGTCCTGGTTGACCCAGTCTTTCTCTATGATTTACGGAGTCCACCACTAGGGAGTTGGGGGCCGGGTGGGTATAAAGGTGTAACCCTTCTGCCCCTCTAGTTGGCAGCAACAAGGGCCGGGTTCAGTATCCAGGGGTTCCGTTTTAGTAACACAATGCATAACCGGCTCGAGCCCCCACCCAGTGACCTGGGACACTCACATACCACACCCCCCTGGGTGCCTCTAGGAGGCAATACTTCCCCTCTCGCAAGCACGGAGTCTGAGTGTAGCAAAATCTTTTTTAATAAAGGAAGGAATCAATGCGGCATTCCATTGGAGAAACACCACAAACAGGGTTATAACACAAACCATACACAAAAACCCACCTCCAAGTACGTTTGGCACTGTCCTTTTTCCGCTTAGGGTTTTAAGTCCAATCACCCCAAAGTCCAACAACCCAAAAGTCTTTGGTCAATGCCACCCCAGAGTTCGAGAGTCTATCTGTAGAGGTCCCTCCCCCCAGCCTGGGTAGAAAGGGGCACCTTACGTGGTCCAGGGCCAACTGCCCTGCCTCTCCGTGGGTTCTGCTTCTGCCTTCTCCACGAACTGCTCCGCTTCACCAGCCGCTCCACTCTGCTCCTCCAGCCGTCCTCAGGAACTGCTCCGCTCCACCAGCTGCTCTGCTCCATGAGCTGCTCTGCAAAACTGCTCGGCTCCGCTCACTCTGTGGGCCGCTCCACCCGTCTCACAGCTACTCCGCTCTGCCAGCCGCTCTGCTGCCACCAGCTGTCCCGTGATCCGCTCCAGCCGTCCCCGCAACTGCTCCACTCCGCCAGCTGCTCTGTTCCACAGCATATCTTCAGGCTCCCCTACTAGTTAGCACAATGCTCAGGGCTCTCAGCTCAGTCATTCCAGCTCTTTAGTGATTTCAACTCTTAGTGATCTCAGCTCTTAGTAGGGGAGCCCCAGTGCGAGTGCACCATTAGCCCAAAGTGAGTTCAGCTCAGCAACCTGTATTTAGATTCTTGAGGGAATAAAAAAATCAACTCTGACATTCCACAGTGGAGAGAGGAGGGGGTGCAACTGGTGCTTCTGGCTCCACAAGGAGACTGCACCACCAGGCACAGATACCTGTCCCCAGCCTCTCTACTTCACTGGGTTTTGGAACCCATGTCCCTTGTCTAGCAAGTACCACCCAACTGAGGGTGAGTCATTTGTCACCAAGCAGTCCCACCGCTCAGCAGTCTGGGATAGGGTAGGCGTGTCTATGCAAATAAACTCTCTGACATTCTTTCCACCAGATGTCAGGGTAGAGCTTATCCTGACTCTGCTTACATCCTTCCCCCAGCCAAGAATTTGTCGTCCCGACAAATCACATTCCCTACTATACTAACTTATTGGTCCCCTCCAAAAGGCATTAGATAGCCCACTTTAGCTTTCACAAACCTGTGTGCTAAATGTATAGGCTCCTTACTAATCACCCCAGGTGCATTGTAAGTTAACCGTTTCACTGGTCTTATTACCCTGTCTCGCCTATTAAGAATTTTTGTTGCTATGGTAGGGGGGACATCCTTTTGAGTGCCGGATGGGGAGGTTTCCTGTGAGTTCCCCTCAGATACTGGCATAGGCTCCTGCATTTCTAGTTCTAACAGTGGAGGGTCGCAGGTGCTCTGGACATCCTCCATCTGTATGTCACCATTGTCCAATAGCCTGTGTAAGTCATTACACGGGGGTCCCACCAGTGGCTCAGGGATGTCAGGAATGGGCCTAAATACTTCTGCCATAGGGTTTAGGGCGGAAGAGGATGTGCTCTCTTCTGATTCAGCGGATCGAGACTGAAATCTTGTCTTCATCCCAGGATACACCATGGTTGTGTCTTCCTCCTCAGACTCACTGTCAGATGTGCCGAGTAGGGGTAGGTTAGCTGCAGGAGGCCGGCTGTCCACATTGGAAGGCGGCTTTGGTACAGCACCTTTGTTCTGCCCAGTTGCCATGTTGTGGCCCATCTCATAAGGGCTGCCTACCAATTTTCCCACAGGGAGCAAAAGGTTTCTATGCACGGTTTTGGTCTGCCCTGGACCCTCTTCAGGTTTTATTTTGTAGACCAGCAGGTCTCCTAGCTTTTTCATCACTAAGTAAGGTATTGCCTTCCATCTGTCAGCTATTTTGTGTTTGCCAGCAATACCCAAATTTTTTAGCAGGACTCTGTCCCCTGGCTGGAGCTCTTGCAGACGTACCCTAGCATCATATCGATGTTTGTTGCGGCCTGCATTTTTCTGAGCTGCAGATGTAGCTAAGTGATAAGCATCCCGCAGCTTTTTTCGTAGATGGGATAGATATTGCTGGTGAGTTTTATAGCTATCTCCATCCTTGGATACACCAAAGCACAGGTTTATGGGTAATCTTGGTTCTCGCCCAAACATTAAGAGATATGGGGTGACTCCCGTAGCGTCGTTCTTTGTGGCGTTGTAGGCGTGCACTAGAAATGCGACATGTTGGCTCCAGGTTGCCTTTTGCTCTGGCCGCAAAGTCCCTAACATATCTAACAGGGTTCGGTTGAACCTTTCTGGCTGAGGGTCACCCTGTGGGTGATAAGGCGTTGTCCTTGACTTTTTAATTTCTGCTATCCTCAGCACCTTCTTCAGAAGGTGACTCTCAAAGTCTCGTCCCTGATCTGAGTGTATCCGGGCTGGGAATCCATAAACTGAGAAATATTTTTTCCACAGTACTCGAGCGACGGTAGTGGCCTTTTGATTACGTGTGGGATATGCCTGCGCATATTGCGTGTAATGGTCGGTTACTACTAGGATGTTCCCAATATTCCTTTTGTCCACTTCTAAAGACAAGAAATTAATGCAAACCAGCTCCAGAGGTTTGTTGCTGGTGATGTTCTTCAGATATGCAGCCCTCGTGGGCAGAGTTTTCCTTTGCACACATCGCGCGCAGGTCTTACATTTCCGGCGAACATCTTTAGCCATCCGTGGCCAATAGAATTTACTGCGGATAAGTTTCAGGGTCCTCTCCATCCCTAAATGTTCAAAGTCATCATGCAGGGCCCTTATGGCCAGGGCTCTGTAATCTTTTGGCAGCACTAGTTGATTCCGTTGCTTTTGTAGAGGGTCTGTGGTCGTGCGGTGTAGCACTTCCTGAATCAGTTTTAGTTTGGTCCATTCTTTTAATAGTAGTTTGCCCTCTGGGGTAGGTGGGACAACCTCAGCTGGGCCTCGCCCCTCTCTTTTGGCAAGTAGTGTATCACGAATGTCAGCATCTTGTAGTTGGGCCTCTTGCCAGTCAGCCGTATTGAGCATGGGCAAGAGAGATTGGTCCAAAGCAATATAGTTCACTGAAGCAGAAGGCACGCCTTCAGGGGGTAGGCCCAAAGCTTCAGCAACACATCCATGAAGGCTCTCAGGGGCCTCCGGCTCTCGGCGACTCACACTGCAAATAGCTCTTACGCCATTCGTGGGTATCACAGCAACATCAGGTGCCTGCGGACGTCTGGACAAGGCATCTGCATTTACATTGCTTCTCCCTGATCGGTATTGAATGCTGAACTTATAGCTAGCCAAGGCGGCCACCCATCTCTGGCCTGTAGCATCCAATTTAGCACTTGTTAACACATAGGTCAGTGGGTTGTTGTCTGTTCACACCTGGAACTGAGCACCGTACAAGTAGTCTCGGAATTTCTTAGTGATGGCCCATTTCAAGGCCAAGAACTCCAGCTTGTGGATGGGGTAGCGAGTTTCACTGTCAGACAGTCCACGGCTGGCAAAGGCTACCGGTTTGCGTTTGCCTTCCACTTCCTGATACAGTACTGCTCCCAGACCCTCCAAACTGGCATCAGTATGCAGGATAAACGGTTTGCTTGGGTCAGCAAAGACTAGGACGGGAGCATGAGTTAAGCGAGTAATGATTTCCCGAAAAGCTCTCTCACATCTTTCATCCCACCGTTGCCCAAATGGTTCGAAGGGGCCATAGTGTCTCTGCAAAGGCGGCTTTGGAGGCCTCCGCTTATTCTGGGTCTTAGATTTGTTTTTGTTGGACTGGTATTTTCTGGTAAGATCATTCAGAGGTTTTACAATCGTAGCATAGTTCTTCACAAATTTGCGGTAGTAACCACTAAATCCAAGAAACGTCTTGAGTTCTCTGTAGTTAATGGGACGTGGCCAGGTAGTGAGTGCTTCTATTTTATCGGGGTCAGTACTCACACCCTTTTGGGACACGATGTGACCTACATACTTCACTGAGGTTTGGCAGAACTGGCATTTATCAATTGAAAGCTTCAAACCGTATGCCTCCAACCTGTCGAGCACTTTAAGAAGTCTTTCTTCATGTTCCTCCAGGGTTCTTTCAAACACAATCAGGTCATCCAAGTAAACTAACACCTGCAGTAAATTCATGTTTCCCACGATTTTTTTCATAAGACGCTGAAATGTGGCAGGTGCTCCAGAAATCCCTTGGGGCATGCGTTCGAACTGATAAAACCCTAATGGGCAGATGAAGGCTGTCTTCTCCTTATCTTCTTTACCCACAGGGATCTGGTAGTATCCACTCCGAAGATCCAACACAGAGAACCACTGACTACCCAGCAAACAGTCCAAGGCATCTTGTACTCGAGGCATGGTGTACTGATCAACTGTAGTGCGCCTGTTTAGAGTGCGGTAGTCAATACACATCCGGATTTTTCCACTCTTCTTACGAACGACCACAATGGATGAGGCATAGGGGCTTCGTGACTCTGTGATGATACCATTCGCGATCAGCTCTTGAAGATGATGGCGCACGTCTTCCATCTCAGAGAGGGCAATCCTCCTAGACCTCTCCCTGAAGGGTCGGGGATCTTGTAGCCTGATATGGTGTTCCACTTCCTTTGCACATCCCACATTCCACTCATGTAGTGAGAACACCTTGGATCTCTCGCAAAGCTTCTTCCTCAGGCGATCCTTCCACTCCTCAGACAGCGGTGAGTCCCCGAAGTCAAACTTCGCAGGATCTATCATTGGAACTTCAGCTTCACACTGGGGTCTCACAACGCTTTCAGGCTCAAAAATGTCTGCAATCTTCTGCCCTGGTTTTACAAACACATCACGGCGTGTTTCATTAGCAACCAGTATCGTCACCTCCTCCTGGGCTTCAGCAGGTAGGGTTATGACTAAGCTGAGAACCAGCACTCCTTCTGGGAGCCCTCCCTTGGTTGGCTGCTCTACCACAGTTAATGTTCCCTTACTGCCTTTTAGGCAGGTACTCCTGACAATTACCTCCTTTTCTGACATGGCAGGCACCACTAAAGGGACCGGGCCCGCATACCTCAGTGCTCCGACTGGCAAATCAGGCAACACTTTTCTCGTGTCCTTAATTTTTCTGTAAGCCTCGGCACAGTGTGTGTGTATCACCAAGGTATTCAGATATTGGTCTTCTGCTTGCTGTCTGCAGTAATCGGCCAGTATCCTAAAGAGGCTGGAGTTGGTCCCTATTAGCACAGACACATCAGAGGTTTCTTTGGGGTCAGGGCATATTAAAGCAGCAGTGTCCACCTCCTGTCTTACCCCAGCAATCTCTTCTGGGAATTCCAGGTGTACTATGACATAGCCCTGATAAGGGTATTCATCCATGCTGAGGCCACACAGACCAATGCCAGTCAGTGGCTGTATGGGCAGGTGCCTAAGCATCTGTTGGTAGAATGACTGAAATATAATAGTCACTTGAGATCCAGTGTCAAGCACGGCTTTACACTCCGCCCCTTCAATCCTCACCATGACCTCTGCTCGAGGCCCTATCAGTCCTGCAGGGATCCCAGCTGGTTGGTCTCTTCTGGGGGAATCTTCAAATTCTCTAGGCCTAGATGGTCTCCGTCCCCGGACCTTCTGGCAGCTACTGGATTTCTCCCAACTGATCCTCAGCTTTTCATACACTAAGGAGGGGTTCTCTTCCTTATGGCAGTTAGCAGCACTGTGCCCATCCTGACCACACCGGTAGCAAAAGAAGTGTCCTTTCTCCATTCGGCGAGGTGGGACGGTGACTCTAGATACTGACTTCTCTATCATCACAGTCTGAGGCTCCTTATTCCGGGAAGTCTTAGCTTGGTCAATGATGCTTTGCAGCTCAGCTATCCGTTCTGTCAGGACCTGCATTTGTTGGGCAAGTTCCTCTGTGGTGCTCACCATCAGTACACTGGCCATTGGCGGTGGCGTTGTACTGGCTCGTTCCAATGTTTGGGCTTCCCAACACTCGCTGGCTGCCTGCCTTTTTTCTTCTTCCCTGACCTCCTTTATCAGCTGGGAGTAACTTGGGGGATGTTCCTGCCGTTCTCTTAGTCGGAGATGAAGTAGGATTGGGTTCCGATACTGAGTCCCTCTTACAACTTGAGCCAGTCTGGTCTGATCCATCTGCTCAGCAGTCACTGCTCCCCTCATAACAGCTCTCTGAAGTAATCTCTCCAGCCTCTGTATATAGGCTGAAATTTTCTCACCCCTTTGCTGTCGGGAATTAATGAATTTACAGTAACTGTCCTCAGGGCCCTCTACGCTCCCAAAGGTATTATCAAGGGCCTCTAGGCAGTCCTTCACACTGACCTCAGGGTCAGTAAGCTTCAGGGTGCGAATTACATCTAATGCTGGGCCACTAAGGCTCTCTATTAGACATCGTCGCTTTTCTACATCGGGTACGGCCCACTCCCGCAGCATTTCAGTAGTATGCTCCGACCAAAGTTCAAACTCCTCTTCCCCATCAAATAACCTTAACTTACGACAAGAGTTTGACGTAGCATAGGCCAACACAATTTTTTCCAATATATGCCCCAGTGCTTTTGCCCAATCATAGGCTGAGTCTGCCACCCCTGAGCTAGAGGCTGCAGGACTGGGGCCCAACAAACCCGACATATTAGCCATTATACAAACAGTAGTTTCCTCAAAATATAAACATAATTATTTCCCAATACAGTGGAACACTCAACAAGTGCTTGCGAGGGGTACTGACCCAGGGATCCCGGACGAGCCCCCAAAAATGTAACCCTTCTGCCCCTCTAGTTGGCAGCAACAAGGGCCGGGTTCAGTATCCAGGGGTTCCGTTTTAGTAACACAATGCATAACCGGCTCGAGCCCCCACCCAGTGACCTGGGACACTCACATACCACACCCCCCTGGGTGCCTCTAGGAGGCAATACTTCCCCTCTCGCAAGCACGGAGTCTGAGTGTAGCAAAATCTTTTTTAATAAAGGAAGGAATCAATGCGGCATTCCATTGGAGAAACACCACAAACAGGGTTATAACACAAACCATACACAAAAACCCACCTCCAAGTACGTTTGGCACTGTCCTTTTTCCGCTTAGGGTTTTAAGTCCAATCACCCCAAAGTCCAACAACCCAAAAGTCTTTGGTCAATGCCACCCCAGAGTTCGAGAGTCTATCTGTAGAGGTCCCTCCCCCCAGCCTGGGTAGAAAGGGGCACCTTACGTGGTCCAGGGCCAACTGCCCTGCCTCTCCGTGGGTTCTGCTTCTGCCTTCTCCACGAACTGCTCCGCTTCACCAGCCGCTCCACTCTGCTCCTCCAGCCGTCCTCAGGAACTGCTCCGCTCCACCAGCTGCTCTGCTCCATGAGCTGCTCTGCAAAACTGCTCGGCTCCGCTCACTCTGTGGGCCGCTCCACCCGTCTCACAGCTACTCCGCTCTGCCAGCCGCTCTGCTGCCACCAGCTGTCCCGTGATCCGCTCCAGCCATCCCCGCAACTGCTCCACTCCGCCAGCTGCTCTGTTCCACAGCATATCTTCAGGCTCCCCTACTAGTTAGCACAATGCTCAGTGCTCTCAGCTCAGTCATTCCAGCTCTTTAGTGATTTCAACTCTTAGTGATCTCAGCTCTTAGTAGGGGAGCCCCAGTGCGAGTGCACCATTAGCCCAAAGTGAGTTCAGCTCAGCAACCTGTATTTAGATTCTTGAGGGAATAAAAAAATCAACTCTGACATTCCACAGTGGAGAGAGGAGGGGGTGCAACTGGTGCTTCTGGCTCCACAAGGAGACTGCACCACCAGGCACAGATACCTGTCCCCAGCCTCTCTACTTCACTGGGTTTTGGAACCCATGTCCCTTGTCTAGCAAGTACCACCCAACTGAGGGTGAGTCATTTGTCACCAAGCAGTCCCACCGCTCAGCAGTCTGGGATAGGGTAGGCGTGTCTATGCAAATAAACTCTCTGACATTCTTTCCACCAGATGTCAGGGTAGAGCTTATCCTGACTCTGCTTACATCCTTCCCCCAGCCAAGAATTTGTCGTCCCGACAAATCACATTCCCTACTATACTAACTTATTGGTCCCCTCCAAAAGGCATTAGATAGCCCACTTTAGCTTTCACAAACCTGTGTGCTAAATGTATAGGCTCCTTACTAATCACCCCAGGTGCATTGTAAGTTAACCGTTTCACTGGTCTTATTACCCTGTCTCGCCTATTAAGAATTTTTGTTGCTATGGTAGGGGGGACATCCTTTTGAGTGCCGGATGGGGAGGTTTCCTGTGAGTTCCCCTCAGATACTGGCATAGGCTCCTGCATTTCTAGTTCTAACAGTGGAGGGTCGCAGGTGCTCTGGACATCCTCCATCTGTATGTCACCATTGTCCAATAGCCTGTGTAAGTCATTACACGGGGGTCCCACCAGTGGCTCAGGGATGTCAGGAATGGGCCTAAATACTTCTGCCATAGGGTTTAGGGCGGAAGAGGATGTGCTCTCTTCTGATTCAGCGGATCGAGACTGAAATCTTGTCTTCATCCCAGGATACACCATGGTTGTGTCTTCCTCCTCAGACTCACTGTCAGATGTGCCGAGTAGGGGTAGGTTAGCTGCAGGAGGCCGGCTGTCCACATTGGAAGGCGGCTTTGGTACAGCACCTTTGTTCTGCCCAGTTGCCATGTTGTGGCCCATCTCATAAGGGCTGCCTACCAATTTTCCCACAGGGAGCAAAAGGTTTCTATGCACGGTTTTGGTCTGCCCTGGACCCTCTTCAGGTTTTATTTTGTAGACCAGCAGGTCTCCTAGCTTTTTCATCACTAAGTAAGGTATTGCCTTCCATCTGTCAGCTATTTTGTGTTTGCCAGCAATACCCAAATTTTTTAGCAGGACTCTGTCCCCTGGCTGGAGCTCTTGCAGACGTACCCTAGCATCATATCGATGTTTGTTGCGGCCTGCATTTTTCTGAGCTGCAGATGTAGCTAAGTGATAAGCATCCCGCAGCTTTTTTCGTAGATGGGATAGATATTGCTGGTGAGTTTTATAGCTATCTCCATCCTTGGATACACCAAAGCACAGGTTTATGGGTAATCTTGGTTCTCGCCCAAACATTAAGAGATATGGGGTGACTCCCGTAGCGTCGTTCTTTGTGGCGTTGTAGGCGTGCACTAGAAATGCGACATGTTGGCTCCAGGTTGCCTTTTGCTCTGGCCGCAAAGTCCCTAACATATCTAACAGGGTTCGGTTGAACCTTTCTGGCTGAGGGTCACCCTGTGGGTGATAAGGCGTTGTCCTTGACTTTTTAATTTCTGCTATCCTCAGCACCTTCTTCAGAAGGTGACTCTCAAAGTCTCGTCCCTGATCTGAGTGTATCCGGGCTGGGAATCCATAAACTGAGAAATATTTTTTCCACAGTACTCGAGCGACGGTAGTGGCCTTTTGATTACGTGTGGGATATGCCTGCGCATATCGCGTGTAATGGTCGGTTACTACTAGGATGTTCCCAATATTCCTTTTGTCCACTTCTAAAGACAAGAAATTAATGCAAACCAGCTCCAGAGGTTTGTTGCTGGTGATGTTCTTCAGATATGCAGCCCTCGTGGGCAGAGTTTTCCTTTGCACACATCGCGCGCAGGTCTTACATTTCCGGCGAACATCTTTAGCCATCCGTGGCCAATAGAATTTACTGCGGATAAGTTTCAGGGTCCTCTCCATCCCTAAATGTTCAAAGTCATCATGCAGGGCCCTTATGGCCAGGGCTCTGTAATCTTTTGGCAGCACTAGTTGATTCCGTTGCTTTTGTAGAGGGTCTGTGGTCGTGCGGTGTAGCACTTCCTGAATCAGTTTTAGTTTGGTCCATTCTTTTAATAGTAGTTTGCCCTCTGGGGTAGGTGGGACAACCTCAGCTGGGCCTCGCCCCTCTCTTTTGGCAAGTAGTGTATCACGAATGTCAGCATCTTGTAGTTGGGCCTCTTGCCAGTCAGCCGTATTGAGCATGGGCAAGAGAGATTGGTCCAAAGCAATATAGTTCACTGAAGCAGAAGGCACGCCTTCAGGGGGTAGGCCCAAAGCTTCAGCAACACATCCATGAAGGCTCTCAGGGGCCTCCGGCTCTCGGCGACTCACACTGCAAATAGCTCTTACGCCATTCGTGGGTATCACAGCAACATCAGGTGCCTGCGGACGTCTGGACAAGGCATCTGCATTTACATTGCTTCTCCCTGATCGGTATTGAATGCTGAACTTATAGCTAGCCAAGGCGGCCACCCATCTCTGGCCTGTAGCATCCAATTTAGCACTTGTTAACACATAGGTCAGTGGGTTGTTGTCTGTTCACACCTGGAACTGAGCACCGTACAAGTAGTCTCGGAATTTCTTAGTGATGGCCCATTTCAAGGCCAAGAACTCCAGCTTGTGGATGGGGTAGCGAGTTTCACTGTCAGACAGTCCACGGCTGGCAAAGGCTACCGGTTTGCGTTTGCCTTCCACTTCCTGATACAGTACTGCTCCCAGACCCTCCAAACTGGCATCAGTATGCAGGATAAACGGTTTGCTTGGGTCAGCAAAGACTAGGACGGGAGCATGAGTTAAGCGAGTAATGATTTCCCGAAAAGCTCTCTCACATCTTTCATCCCACCGTTGCCCAAATGGTTCGAAGGGGCCATAGTGTCTCTGCAAAGGCGGCTTTGGAGGCCTCCGCTTATTCTGGGTCTTAGATTTGTTTTTGTTGGACTGGTATTTTCTGGTAAGATCATTCAGAGGTTTTACAATCGTAGCATAGTTCTTCACAAATTTGCGGTAGTAACCACTAAATCCAAGAAACGTCTTGAGTTCTCTGTAGTTAATGGGACGTGGCCAGGTAGTGAGTGCTTCTATTTTATCGGGGTCAGTACTCACACCCTTTTGGGACACGATGTGACCTACATACTTCACTGAGGTTTGGCAGAACTGGCATTTATCAATTGAAAGCTTCAAACCGTATGCCTCCAACCTGTCGAGCACTTTAAGAAGTCTTTCTTCATGTTCCTCCAGGGTTCTTTCAAACACAATCAGGTCATCCAAGTAAACTAACACCTGCAGTAAATTCATGTTTCCCACGATTTTTTTCATAAGACGCTGAAATGTGGCAGGTGCTCCAGAAATCCCTTGGGGCATGCGTTCGAACTGATAAAACCCTAATGGGCAGATGAAGGCTGTCTTCTCCTTATCTTCTTTACCCACAGGGATCTGGTAGTATCCACTCCGAAGATCCAACACAGAGAACCACTGACTACCCAGCAAACAGTCCAAGGCATCTTGTACTCGAGGCATGGTGTACTGATCAACTGTAGTGCGCCTGTTTAGAGTGCGGTAGTCAATACACATCCGGATTTTTCCACTCTTCTTACGAACGACCACAATGGATGAGGCATAGGGGCTTCGTGACTCTGTGATGATACCATTCGCGATCAGCTCTTGAAGATGATGGCGCACGTCTTCCATCTCAGAGAGGGCAATCCTCCTAGACCTCTCCCTGAAGGGTCGGGGATCTTGTAGCCTGATATGGTGTTCCACTTCCTTTGCACATCCCACATTCCACTCATGTAGTGAGAACACCTTGGATCTCTCGCAAAGCTTCTTCCTCAGGCGATCCTTCCACTCCTCAGACAGCGGTGAGTCCCCGAAGTCAAACTTCGCAGGATCTATCATTGGAACTTCAGCTTCACACTGGGGTCTCACAACGCTTTCAGGCTCAAAAATGTCTGCAATCTTCTGCCCTGGTTTTACAAACACATCACGGCGTGTTTCATTAGCAACCAGTATCGTCACCTCCTCCTGGGCTTCAGCAGGTAGGGTTATGACTAAGCTGAGAACCAGCACTCCTTCTGGGAGCCCTCCCTTGGTTGGCTGCTCTACCACAGTTAATGTTCCCTTACTGCCTTTTAGGCAGGTACTCCTGACAATTACCTCCTTTTCTGACATGGCAGGCACCACTAAAGGGACCGGGCCCGCATACCTCAGTGCTCCGACTGGCAAATCAGGCAACACTTTTCTCGTGTCCTTAATTTTTCTGTAAGCCTCGGCACAGTGTGTGTGTATCACCAAGGTATTCAGATATTGGTCTTCTGCTTGCTGTCTGCAGTAATCGGCCAGTATCCTAAAGAGGCTGGAGTTGGTCCCTATTAGCACAGACACATCAGAGGTTTCTTTGGGGTCAGGGCATATTAAAGCAGCAGTGTCCACCTCCTGTCTTACCCCAGCAATCTCTTCTGGGAATTCCAGGTGTACTATGACATAGCCCTGATAAGGGTATTCATCCATGCTGAGGCCACACAGACCAATGCCAGTCAGTGGCTGTATGGGCAGGTGCCTAAGCATCTGTTGGTAGAATGACTGAAATATAATAGTCACTTGAGATCCAGTGTCAAGCACGGCTTTACACTCCGCCCCTTCAATCCTCACCATGACCTCTGCTCGAGGCCCTATCAGTCCTGCAGGGATCCCAGCTGGTTGGTCTCTTCTGGGGGAATCTTCAAATTCTCTAGGCCTAGATGGTCTCCGTCCCCGGACCTTCTGGCAGCTACTGGATTTCTCCCAACTGATCCTCAGCTTTTCATACACTAAGGAGGGGTTCTCTTCCTTATGGCAGTTAGCAGCACTGTGCCCATCCTGACCACACCGGTAGCAAAAGAAGTGTCCTTTCTCCATTCGGCGAGGTGGGACGGTGACTCTAGATACTGACTTCTCTATCATCACAGTCTGAGGCTCCTTATTCCGGGAAGTCTTAGCTTGGTCAATGATGCTTTGCAGCTCAGCTATCCGTTCTGTCAGGACCTGCATTTGTTGGGCAAGTTCCTCTGTGGTGCTCACCATCAGTACACTGGCCATTGGCGGTGGCGTTGTACTGGCTCGTTCCAATGTTTGGGCTTCCCAACACTCGCTGGCTGCCTGCCTTTTTTCTTCTTCCCTGACCTCCTTTATCAGCTGGGAGTAACTTGGGGGATGTTCCTGCCGTTCTCTTAGTCGGAGATGAAGTAGGATTGGGTTCCGATACTGAGTCCCTCTTACAACTTGAGCCAGTCTGGTCTGATCCATCTGCTCAGCAGTCACTGCTCCCCTCATAACAGCTCTCTGAAGTAATCTCTCCAGCCTCTGTATATAGGCTGAAATTTTCTCACCCCTTTGCTGTCGGGAATTAATGAATTTACAGTAACTGTCCTCAGGGCCCTCTACGCTCCCAAAGGTATTATCAAGGGCCTCTAGGCAGTCCTTCACACTGACCTCAGGGTCAGTAAGCTTCAGGGTGCGAATTACATCTAATGCTGGGCCACTAAGGCTCTCTATTAGACATCGTCGCTTTTCTACATCGGGTACGGCCCACTCCCGCAGCATTTCAGTAGTATGCTCCGACCAAAGTTCAAACTCCTCTTCCCCATCAAATAACCTTAACTTACGACAAGAGTTTGACGTAGCATAGGCCAACACAATTTTTTCCAATATATGCCCCAGTGCTTTTGCCCAATCATAGGCTGAGTCTGCCGCCCCTGAGCTAGAGGCTGCAGGACTGGGGCCCAACAAACCCGACATATTAGCCATTATACAAACAGTAGTTTCCTCAAAATATAAACATAATTATTTCCCAATACAGTGGAACACTCAACAAGTGCTTGCGAGGGGTACTGACCCAGGGATCCCGGACGAGCCCCCAAAAATGTAACCCTTCTGCCCCTCTAGTTGGCAGCAACAAGGGCCGGGTTCAGTATCCAGGGGTTCCGTTTTAGTAACACAATGCATAACCGGCTCGAGCCCCCACCCAGTGACCTGGGACACTCACATACCACACCCCCCTGGGTGCCTCTAGGAGGCAATACTTCCCCTCTCGCAAGCACGGAGTCTGAGTGTAGCAAAATCTTTTTTAATAAAGGAAGGAATCAATGCGGCATTCCATTGGAGAAACACCACAAACAGGGTTATAACACAAACCATACACAAAAACCCACCTCCAAGTACGTTTGGCACTGTCCTTTTTCCGCTTAGGGTTTTAAGTCCAATCACCCCAAAGTCCAACAACCCAAAAGTCTTTGGTCAATGCCACCCCAGAGTTCGAGAGTCTATCTGTAGAGGTCCCTCCCCCCAGCCTGGGTAGAAAGGGGCACCTTACGTGGTCCAGGGCCAACTGCCCTGCCTCTCCGTGGGTTCTGCTTCTGCCTTCTCCACGAACTGCTCCGCTTCACCAGCCGCTCCACTCTGCTCCTCCAGCCGTCCTCAGGAACTGCTCCGCTCCACCAGCTGCTCTGCTCCATGAGCTGCTCTGCAAAACTGCTCGGCTCCGCTCACTCTGTGGGCCGCTCCACCCGTCTCACAGCTACTCCGCTCTGCCAGCCGCTCTGCTGCCACCAGCTGTCCCGTGATCCGCTCCAGCCGTCCCCGCAACTGCTCCACTCCGCCAGCTGCTCTGTTCCACAGCATATCTTCAGGCTCCCCTACTAGTTAGCACAATGCTCAGTGCTCTCAGCTCAGTCATTCCAGCTCTTTAGTGATTTCAACTCTTAGTGATCTC
Organism: Gopherus flavomarginatus; assembly: GCF_025201925.1. NCBI lineage: Eukaryota > Metazoa > Chordata > Testudines > Testudinidae > Gopherus > Gopherus flavomarginatus. Next base: position 277,167,644 of record NC_066618.1, on the reverse strand, counting down.
AGCTCTTAGTAGGGGAGCCCCAGTGCGAGTGCACCATTAGCCCAAAGTGAGTTCAGCTCAGCAACCTGTATTTAGATTCTTGAGGGAATAAAAAAATCAACTCTAACATTCCACAGTGGAGAGAGGAGGGGGTGCAACTGGTGCTTCTGGCTCCACAAGGAGACTGCACCACCAGGCACAGATACCTGTCCCCAGCCTCTCTACTTCACTGGGTTTTGGAACCCATGTCCCTTGTCTAGCAAGTACCACCCAACTGAGGGTGAGTCATTTGTCACCAAGCAGTCCCACCGCTCAGCAGTCTGGGATAGGGTAGGCGTGTCTATGCAAATAAACTCTCTGACATTCTTTCCACCAGATGTCAGAGTAGAGCTTATCCTGACTCTGCTTACAAAGGTATTTGTGCTCTTTCACGGACACAAAATATTTGTGCTCTGCCTTTTTCGATATCGGCACAAGGGAAGCCTGCATTCGCCAGAGGGCATTGGAGATGTTAGCTACCCCTTCGTGCAGCGGGAGGGCCACTCTGCCTGGTACCGAGGACGAGAGCACGTTGAACAGGGAGTCCAAGGGTCCCTCCACCTCCTCAGCTTGGAGTTGGAGACTGGACACTACTTGCTTCAGTAGCTCTTGATGAGCCCTGAAGTCCTCTTGCAGTGTGGAGGGGCGTGGGGCTGCAATCTTATCATCCGGTGCGGGGGAAGGGGCCGGTACAGGGCTCTGCACGTCGACCTGTGCCACGGGATCCACCCCTTGGTCAGACTCCTCGTGCGGTGCTGAGGATCCATGACCCACCGATCTATTCCTCAGAGGTCTAGATAATGTGGCTGAGGGAGCCTCCGATGCCCCCACTATCAACCGAAGGCCTGGCTGGGCGTGCACTGGGGATTCAATGGCACCACTGGTCTTGTCACTGGGGCCCTTGCCATTGACTCTGCTGCGGTACTGGCAGCACCAGCTGGTCAGGTTGGCCAGCTGGATTGTAGGGGACCACGTGTGTGTTGAGGCTCGGGTTACTAACGACCTATCGGTACCGTGGGAGCGGTATGAGCAGTGGTACTGAGAACGATGTCTGCCACGGGACCGGGACTCCGATGTCAAGAATGGTGCCACCTCGAGCTGCTGCTCCTTGAGACGCTGTAATGCCTGGATCTGCGGTGACGCAGAGCTGGCGATCCCCACTGGGAGTCTTGGGCACAGTGCCTCGAGGTGAAAGAGCTGGAGTGTGACCAGCGCCGGTGCCTGTGTCAGGAGTGGCTTTGGTAGCTCCGCCGAGAATGGGAGAAGCATCTATGGCGTCTGTGCCTGTCCCACTGATACTCCCTACTTGGTGTGGAGCAGTGCCTGGAGCTCCACTCCGATGGCACCTGACCAGATAACCTGGTGGGTGACAAAAGCAGAGGCTGGAAACTGTATCCTGACAGGACACTGAGCGGCGAGCAGGCCTGAGAGTGGTCCCCTGACCGGGATTTGTGTTCGGTCAGCGTCGACTGTTGAGAGCCCAGCAGTGGCTTGCCTCCAGAGCGGGGTCCAGGAGCCGGTGGTGCCCCAGGCACCTGCAGAGTCATAATATCCTTGGCCACCTGTAGGGCCTCCGGTGACGAGGGCATCTGGACATCTGGAGAGGCCTGAGTCGACGCAACTGGGCTGCTCCATTCGATCTGAGTCAGAGCTCTAGAGCCCGGGGGGAAATTGGGCTGTCTGACGCGGGTCCAGCCTCACCCCCTGCTTTCTCTCAACGCCTCTGAGAAGATGGAGCCTTTCTCTGCTTCTTCGACGGGGAGTGGTGTTGACCACTGGGAGATCGCCGCACACCAAAGACGAAGTGCCTGGTGCCGATTCTGCTCAGCGTACCGGGATTGGAGCCAGTGCCGACTCCATGAGAAGGACCCGAAGTCTAATGTCACTCTCTTTTTTTGTCCTGGGTTTAAAGGACCTGCAGATCTTACAGCAGTCACTGATGTGAGATTTGTCCAGGCAGCAGAGACCGTTGGTGTGCGGGTCACTTCTGGGCAACGAACGCTTGCAAGACTCACACGATTTAAACCGTGGGGTCCGGGGCATGCCCCAGCCCGAACACTAACTAACTGACTAAACTGAAACTTTTCTTGGACTAACTAACTAACACAGGTACTACTAATGATGAAACAAGTTCTGGGATGAGCTGCAGCAAAGCTGGAGCAGGTAGTTCCGATGCACCGTCACTGGCGGCAAGAAGGAACTGGGTGGGGGAGAGCGCACGGCTCCCCTTACAGTGCGCTATAGAGGCGCTACTCCAGGGGTCACAGCAGCGCTCCCCCTACGGGTACTGCTAAGGGAAAAACTTCCAGCACCTGTTCACATGGCGAGTACACACACCTACTGTGGAATACACATGAGCAAGCACTCAAAGAAGAACTAGCAGTACATTAGTGACGTCTGATGAAGGCTCTAGATGTGTACAAGCATTCTTCAGCTATGTTAGTATAAGGTATAAGTAACTGTGATACAAAGTGACATGTTAAAAGAATCCCTCAAACACAAGGCTTTTATACAGGGTTAGTATAGGGATAGTATTCTCCGCTGCATTTAAGATCTTCTTGCACTGGTAAACATGAAGGAATTATGAGGAATTTTGATTGTGAGTCAGTCTTTTTGATGTGCTTAGAAAACATGCAAACATACAATTTCACTTATGATGTTGCAAACTCATATAATCTCAAAGTCTTATTATTCCTTTGATCAAGCCTGTGCAAATATCTGAGTGAGTGAAAATCATATTGCAAGAAGAATGTGCAATGAGGCCAATTCCTTAATATAAACATAGTCAACACTCTTAGTAGGGAAAAATACCAAAAATAGGTAGTTAATGCTTTTGGGTATTCTTGCACTGAAGGTCAAGCATTTTTTTTTAATTTAAAAAGTATTACTGTATATAAACTGAACAGTACCAGAAAGTCTACAATCTAAAGATATACATATTTATGTTTTGTGAACAAGACTGTATACATTCAATTAATCTCAGTTTGAGAGACCTATGGCACTCCAGATATCACAGAGTTGAGAAGCAATTTAGATTCAGTAAAGTATATCATTCAAATATACATTTTAAAAATATTTTTTCACAAGTTCATCAACAAAAATTCCTGCTCGGATTTAAAATGAGGAAAAGTCAGTTAAATATAATGTGTTATTAATAATTGCATCAGATGTAAATTATGTGACACATCTGTAGTTTTCAAGCATTTAATGGTTTGAAAATGCTGATAATCAAAGAGACATTAAAGTACATTGCTTCAATTTGAAGTGTACTGTACCATACCAGAGCTACTAAATATTGCAATGCTAATGCTAACATTGTGATTCTCTGACTTCAGCTCTTTAAAATATTATCATTCTTCTGATATCAGGGATAGCCAAACTTTGTGAAAAGAACCACATCAACTAGTTTCCAGGAGATAAGAGCCACATGTAGTTTAGACAGAAGTTACATAGACCTAAATTTTCAAACTTGGGCTCCTAAATCTGTACTTAGACACCTAGATAAGAGGTCTGGTTTTCAAAGGCCATATGTTCAAAATGGAAAATTAATGCACACATGCATAACATTTGTGTGCTCTTGTATTTTCCTTCATAGAACAATTGCTGCAGGTTTTTATAAGACTACCCATCTCTGGTAATTCAGTGGATTCCACAGAAAGGCGCACATTTTTTCATCTCTACGAGTTGCAATGTTGTCTGCTACTTGTTTGAATTCACTGACAATAAACATGAAGTTGCTCACCTTTCTCTTTGCTCTATGATTACAGAGAGGGAGCAGTAGCAGGCAGCCGCTCTCCTGGGGATGTACTTTGGACACGCCTAAATTACATGGAGGGGAGTACGCTAACATTCATATGCCATGCCAACCATATGGAAAGTCCTTACCAAACATTCCTCTTTTCAAGTATTGTGATCACAGGGTTGAACGGCAAGGTAAGTTACGTGCAGCCTTTTAAGTAGGATACCATCCCAACAGAGACAGCTGGATTGACAACTAAAGACCTGGTCCTTGTCTTCAGCAGAACAGTTTGCAGGATCGGGTCTTAAACGATAACATGCTGATATATACTGTTCACTTCTTAGCATATGAATCACAGCTACTATTGTTAGACTGAAGGGGAAAGCACCTGAAAGGCAGAATAATCTAGTTAGACAAGGTAAGGTTCGTCTCCTTGTGTTGTTTGGCGTTGCATTGGTTCTATTTCTATTCACAGCTTCCAGTGAGGAAATTTCCTTCTCAGGAGTCTAATTCCTCCATCACTTCCATGACAATAGTTCGAGGGCCAGTCAGAATGAGATTGCTCACGGTCCTGTAGTCCACATGGAGAACATTGAGTCCATTCACAGAAACCACGAACTGACAGACCTACAGAGAAAAGAGAAGGGATGTATTACAACTGCGGTGGACTTAGGCTTCTCTTTATGGTAGCCGATGCTGTAATACTGACACCGTATTCTACTCAATCAATTCATTTTTCCAGTGGAACTAAAATTCATACATTTTTTCACATCTGCTGATACCCTGCCAATAAATAACAAATAAATAAATAAATGAAAAATAAAATAATAATACTTCACTGAAAGAGTTCAAATACACCAATATGCAAGGGGTTAATTCCCTGTTTAACCCACTTGCTTCTTATGTCTGAAACGATGAAAAGGGATAGGTAATGAGGCAGGCTCCTGACTGACTATTCAACCAGATGCTAAGTACCTAAGAACCTGATCCAAAGCTCATTGAGTCTTTCCATTGACTTCTGTGGGCATTAGATCAGGCCCTACACTAGAGAGTTAATGAAGAAATAACAAAGGATAGCAGGAATCAGCTCAGTTCTGATAATTATGGCGACTCGGGCATTCAGACGCTATGGTGTTGGATACTGAACCTGACCAGAACCAGCCAAGGCAAACCAGAATGATAAGACATAATGCTTAATGCTTCTCCCTCCCTGGGCCTTTTTGTCTGTAGGAATAATTTTTTTTTGTATGAAAGCAGACAACAGCTACATTTGGCACACATAAGAGTTCTAGAGTTTTGAAGGATTCCACCACTTAAAGGTTAATTTCCAATTACAGTTGTCAGGAATATCACTGGAAACAGCAGGATCTTTCAAAACTTTGGAATTTTTAACTACTCCCACTGTATCATTCAATTTTTCATATAATACCATGATTCACATGGTGCTTTACCAATCTATAGGACAATAAGACTCTGAACCCAAACAGTCTACAGTCTAAAGCCCTGATTAGTGCTGTTGAAATCAGTAGCACTAATACTAGTCAAATTAAACACATGTATACATGTTTGCCTAACGGCATAGAATCAGGCCTAAAAGGGAAATCCTGATTCCACTGAAGTCAATGGCAAAGATTTTACCCTAAGAGTCCAATTCTGTGAGATGCTAAGTGCCTATAATGAATGGGAGTTAAAGTCACTTAGCACGAGACTTAGTCAGAAAGTGCCAGTTTTTTTTTTAAATTTTTTTTGCAGGACATTTTTTAGAAAAACTCATTTTTTTCTCATTTTCCTGAAAATATTTTTCAGATTTTCATCAAAAAACTGACCAATTTTAGTAAGTGAAGCACTGTCAGTTTCAAATTTATTTTTTAATCAAATGAAATGAAAATTTTCAATGAAAAATGGCCACTTTCTGACAAACAGTGTTTGGATGCAAAATACTTGACCTGATGTATTTAGAGCTTTAAAAAGTTAGAATCACTCAGAAAGGAGGAGGCCGTGCCATTCATGCTAAAAAGGCCAGAACTGTGGATTGGAAGAAAAAGACAATGTTATTCATTCCCCAGTGAAATGCAGCCCCCTCTGAGTCTAATCAAAGTATTCTATAAAGTTACAATGTTTGTAGTTTTTGTATCAATGTTTTTTAAACTTATGGCATTACTTTTTGTTTTTTTACTGCAAATAAAATAATTGTCACAGAAATGTTTAATGAAAAGGATACTTTTGTCATGAATTTACTTTATTCATAACTGATAATGAGTGCACATTAAACCCACTTTAACTGTGAAAGATGTTTATATTCTAATCTGTTGTGGTTTAGGGAAGCAATATGATATAATGGTTAGAACAGAGAACTGGGAAATAAAGTACCTAGTTTATATTATTGTTTCTGCCACTGATTCTTTGTGACTTTAGCCAAGGGTCTTAACTTCCGTGCCTCAATATCCCTTTCAGCAAAATGGGCAACTCATGGGGCTGTTGTGAAGCTTCATTCATGTTTGTACAGTATTTTTATATTATTCACTGAAAGGTTCTATAAAAAACAGAAGTATTATTGGGGCGGTTGTTTTGTCATGTCAGGTTTAAGAAAAATTATGGATGAGTCAAGGCCATTTGTTAAAAAGCTCTCAAATCTTCCCATTACAAGAACAGCAGCAGATGTCTCTAACGGCCAGCTAGGTTTCTCTCCCTATCTCACCCCCCACAATCTCTTCAGTGCATTCCAGGGTGGGGACTTCTGGGATTTAGCCTTGCTGGTAGCCTGGACAGTCAGCAAAGTGGGATGATGACTCTATTAGAGTTTTGATGATAACATGCCTAGAGGGTATGTGCTTTGTCAAGAAGTCGCACCATAGACAAGACCACTGCCTTCATTTTTTATTAAAGAAACAAAGGGGAGGGAGGAAAGTTCCTGGGGGGAACTGAAACATTTTGCAACAAGGGAGCTATTATTCTGCTGTCATCCAGTTTCTAAAAAGTATTGTTGTTCAATTTCTGAACTGTTGGCTGAAATATTGCATGACAGTTGCTGACAAGGGGCTTAAAGAACGGGCTAGCACCTTGCTTACTAGATTTCTCCCTTGCCATATTAGGCCTGGTGGACATAAAGATCTTGCATGAGTATAACTATGGCAGTTAGGAATGCGATTTTAACCAAAATAATAACAGTACAACTGCTAATGTGCATGCAGTTATACCAGTATAAAGGTGCCTTATGCCAGTATAGTTTATTTCTTTTCCCATATGGGAATAAGCTATAACTGGTATAAGTACATTTATACTGGTATAACTGCATCCATATTGGGGAGTTGTGCTACTTTAACTATACCAGCATAGTACAGCACAGAACCACATAGTTAAAGTGGTCTACACAAACATTTAGTTTATGGCAATCTACTTTGCACTAGCCTGCCGAGTACTGCCTGTCCCTGTGGACCCTGATGACATGCACTAACAGTTTGTTAGTGTGCTTTAATCTAGTCCCATTTCAAATCAGAGTAGATCAAAATGCACTAACTAACTGCTACTGTGTGTCAACAGAGTTCACAGGACAGTTAGTGCACGGCAAGCTAGTTGAGGTTGAATTGGACTTGTAGGCTCTAAAGTTTTACATTGTTTTGTTTTTGAGTGCAGTCATGTAACAAAAACCCTATATATTTAAGTTGCACTTTCATGATAAAGAGATTGCACTACAGTATTTGTATGAGGTGAATTGAAAAATACTATTTCTTTTGTTTATCATTTATTTGTAATAAAAATAATATAAAGTGAGCACTGTACACTTTGTATGCTGTGTTATAAGTGAAATCGATATGTTTGAAAATGTAGAAAAACATCTAAAATATTTAATAAATTTCAGTTGGTATTCTATTGTTTAACAGTGCGATTAATCACAATAAAAAAATTAATTGCGATTAATTTTTTTGATTTAATCGCATGAGTTAACTGTGATTAATTGACAGCCCTAATAATCTTTAATTAAAAATTAATCTTTAATTCCTGGAGACTCCAGGCCAATCCTGGAAGGTTGGCAACCCTAGTATAACGGCATAAGAGAGGAAACAGTTCAGGCAAGGATGAGATGAGAGTAATTGTGACAGGAACACATGGTTCCACAGAATAGCTGTGTGCACAATGAGCAGGCTGAGTCAAAAATTTTACTGTGAAATCCTGACCTCATCGTAGTCAATGTGAGTTTTGCCACTGAGTTCTATTGTTACTATTAATTACAGTATTACCACAGCGCCTGGGATGCTAGTTATATAACAGGCCCCCATTGTGCTAGGCATTGTACGTAGAACAAAAAGACCCTGCCCCAGAGAGTTTACACATATAACGCAAGACACACCAGAGGGATACAGACAGACAGATGGAAGAGCACAAAGAAACAGTGAGACAACATTGGTCAGTATGACAGGCTGTGGTCTCAGCAAACCTAATCATTATCAAGTGCTTTGTAGACATGATGGCAAAGGAGAGTTTTAAGGAAGGTTCTGAAGAAGGTTAATGAGGTAGCTTGGAAGGTTTTTATGGGGAGTTCCTCCTAAGTGTGAGGGGCAGCAAGGGAGGTAGTGGGGAGGGCTTGGGGGGAAGACTAAGAGCTCTGTTTTAGCCATGAGTTTAGCTTGAACTGATGGCTAGACATCCACATGGAGATCTCAGAAGGAGAGGCTGAAATTTTAGTTTGGATCAGATACTGCTTGGGGGGCAGGATTTCACCCAGAACTTTTAAAAACTATTAAATAAATAATAGTCATGCTTACTGGCCATCTGCCTACTGATAATCTGAGTATTCACTAATATTACATAAATATCATTTACGAATACATATTTAGTTCTTAAAATAACATTCTCGTATTGATTTTACAATTAATGTTAGCCTTCCTTCCTTTTACAAAACTGTTTGTAACAGTGTCTCTTTGATTTTAGTATGCACAATGTTTTAAGTTTGAGAGAAAGTCCTGAAAGATAATAAAATACCAGGAATTCCTGCAGCAACACTTGGCATAAATGAATATTGCAAAATTTCACTGGAACAGTCCCAAAGAAGCACTTAATTTTATAGATGCCCGAATGCAAATATTAGTGAGGTCACTGAAGTAAAGAGCGTTAAATCAGGGATGAAAACTGGATGCAATACTCCATACCATACCAAAAGTGCAGTTTTAACAGATACAAAATAGCAGATCACTTTTTATTTTAAAAAACATATTTATCACAGAATCATAGAAGATTAGGGTTGAAAGAGACCTCAGGAGGTCATCTAGTCCAACCCCCTGCTCAAAGCAGGACCAACACCAACTAAATCATCCCAGCCAGGGTTTTGTCAAGCCAGGCCTTAAAAACCTCTAAGGATGGAGATTCCAACACCTTCCTAGGTAACCCATTCCAATGCTTCACCACCTTCCTAGTGGAATAGTTTTTCCTAATATCCAACCTAGACCTCCTCCCCCTGCAACTTGAGACTATTGCTTCTTGTTCTGTCATCTTCTACCACTAAGAACAGCCGAGCTCCATCCTCTTTGGAATCCCCCTTCAGATAGTTGAAGGCGGCTATCAAATCCCTCCTCACTCTTCTCTTCTGCAGACTAAATAAGCCCAGTTTCCTCAGCCTCTCCTCGTAAGTCATGTGCCCCAGCCGACTCATCATTTCCGTTGCTCTCCACTGGACTCTCCAATTTGTCCACATTCTTTCTGCAGTGGGGGGCCGAAAACTGGATGCAATACTCCAGAAGTGGCCTTGCCAGTGCCGAATAGAATGGAATAATCACCTCCCTTGATCTGCTGGCAATTCTCCTACTAATGCAGCCCAATATACCGTTAGCCTTCTTGGCAACAATGGCACACTGTTGACTCATATCCAGCTTCTCATCCATTGTAATCCCCAGGTCCTTTTCTGAAGAACTGCCGCTTAGCCAGTTGGTCCCTAGCCTGTAGCAATGCATGGGATTCTTCCGTCTTAAGTGCAGGACTCTGCACTTGTCCTTGTTGAACCTCATCAGATTTCTTTTAGCCCAATCCTCCAATTTGTCTAGGTCACTCTGGACCTTATCCCTACTGTCCAGTGTATCTACCTCTCCCCTCAGCTTTGTGTCATCCATGAACTTGCTGAACAAAACCAGCCACAGAACTGAACCCTCAGAAACTCCGCTTGATACTGGCTGTCAACTAGACAATGAGCTGTTGATCACTACCCGTTGAGCCTGACGATCTAGACAGCTTTCTGTCCACCTTCTAGTCCATTCATCCAATCCATATCTTTTTAACTTGCTGGAAAGAATACTGTGGGAGACCGTATCAAAAGCTTTGCTTTACCCATATCCACAGAGCCAGGTGTCTCATCATAGAAGGCAATCAGGTTGGTCAGGCATGACTTGCCCTTAGTGCCCTATGTTGACTGTTCCTGATCACCTTCCTCCTCCAAGTGCTTCAAAATGGATTCCTTGAGGACCTGCTCCATGATTTTTCCAGGGAATGAGTGAGGCTGACTGGTCTGTAGTTCCCCAGATTCTCCTTCTTCCCTTTTTTATGCAATGATACAGTACTAATCCTGGGCCCAGTGAAGTCATTACTGACTTTAACAGTGCCAGGATTTCACCCATACTTATTATCTGTGCAGTTGTGGTACCACCCAATTAACAGCAAATTTCTAGTTCATGAAGTTGCCACAAGTATGATTCAGTTTTCTTCAAGAGCAAAACCAAGTTCAAACGGATTATTGGGTTTCAGGGGATACTTCATCAATTGATAATTTCTGAAAATAGCTGGATATAGTGCTGGATAGAATCCAGGTATTTTCAGTTATCCAAACTCCTTCCAAATATGTTAGCACCCAATGCTAGAGACAGAAGTATCCCCTGAAACCACCCACGGCATCTGAACTTGTTTCTGCTGAGGGAGAAAATGGAACTATGCTTTTGTAAGTTCTTTGGGACAGAGACTTCCTTTTTGTTTTAGGTTTCTACAGCACCTAGCACAGTGGGATCCTGGTTAGGGTTGCCAATTTTGGATGGGCATATTCCTGGAGGTTTCATCACATGACATAATCTTTAATTAAAGAGTAATCCTTTAATTCCTGGAGACTACAGGACAATCCTAGAGGGCTGGCAAACCTAGGACTCCCGGTCCAATGCTGGACTTGTAGGCACTATGATAATACAAATAACAAATAATAATAGCTTATGTTTAATTCATGAACTAGAATCTTGCTGTGGATGGATTACCACAACTGCACATATCATTTAAAAAATAAAGTAGATGTGGTAGTGATGGGTGTCAAACCTTTTCCGATTTACATGTTAGCAAAGTGAAAAAAACCACTAACCAGTTCAGAATTAGGTCTTATTCTGCTGTCATATGTCACCACTTTAAAAAAATGAAAATACCAGGGGTGAAATTCTGGCTCCACTGATGTCAGTAGCAAAACTCCTGTTGACTTGAATAGGGCAAGGATTTCATCCCCAGGCTATACACAGATCCTAGACATTTTAAACAAGAGCACAGCTTGTTATTTGTAGATGTTAAAATCTTGAAGATGAACTGCAACGCGCATGAAAAAAGTTATCATCATGTATTGTCCCTTGTTATGTATAACAGTGCTATAATTTTTTTGTTTACTTTTATGTTAAAAATATCACTTTTTGCTGCAGGATTTAGGCAAGATATTTGGAAGACATGGATGGTGACATCACATGAGGATGAAACCTGAACTGCAGGTCTCTCAGCTTTTAACTGAGAGGAAGGGGATGTTCAGCCGGTAAAAATTTAAAGAAACATTTGTACAGTAGAACGTCAGAGTTACGAACACCTCCGGAATGAAGACTGTTCACAACTCTGAAATGTTTGCAACTCTGAACAAAACATTATGGCTGTTCTTTTGTTCTTTCAAAAGTTGACAATTGAACATTGACTTAACTTTTTTATTTTTTTTTTTAGTAGTTTAACACAGTACTGTGCTGTATTTGCTTTTTTGTTTGTTTGTCTGTCTCTGCTGCTGCCTGATCATGTAGTTCTGGTTCCAAGTGAGGTGTATGGTTGACTGGTCAGTTCTTAACTCTGGTGTTTGTAACTCTGAGTTTGTAACTCTACTGTAAAACTTCATATCCACTTGCTGCTTATTTGAGGCCAGAGAGAACCTCAGCTCATTCCAGCTTCCTGCTGTGAGATCCAGACCCTTCAAAGAACTTGTCAGGGTCCTCCAAGGAAAGGACGGAAATCAAGTTTTAATCCAAAATTTTTAAGATTTTTTAAAAATACTCCCCATCCAATTTAAGGTAATCATTAAATGTCATAGAGGAGCAGTAAAGGGTACCCTTTTTGTTTGTTTACTATTTTGCCTTGTAAGAAGCATAATGTACAGAATCTAATGTATGATCTTGTAAGTGAAAATGTTCATACCCTCAGCTGTCCAACTCATAATGAAGTTCCTGAAATAATTCATCCTCTGTTGAACAAATAACTGTATTCACAAGTATCAGAGGGGTAGCCGTGTTAGTCTGGATCTGTAAAAGCAGCAAAGAGTCCTGTGGCACCTTATAGACTAACAAGTATTCACAAGTACTCTGGATTGAGATACTGTCAGAGAAGATCCAAGGAAAGATGTATGTTTGCCCCCTCCAAATAAAGGGAAACACAAACAGTTCTGTGGTGGCCTGCTTCCACCCTCTTAATCTTTACATTGTCGTATTGGAAGAGGGAAGGAGGTAAAATCAGAGGTCCTGGCACCTGGCAACTTAGCATTTTGGATCCCTCAAACGTGCTTCATGAAATCCCTGTTGTATTAGTACAATGAGGAACATCGCATTTTGACTACTACTGTACATGATCCAAAGGTTTAAATATGAGCAACATCCTTTTCAACGTATCTGAGTTTACTGCAATAAAACAGAATCAGCTACAGCTGTGTGTTCTGCTCTGTAAATATCCCTAGCAAATGTGTAATTGGCTGTAGAGTGGGTGGTGTGGGAGTAGGCAAGGATCCAGTTCTTGCATAAAACACAGGATTAGCTCTCCAGAGAACTGCAGTTCTCTTTCATTCTCTATCGAAGCTTTAAGCTTGCTTAATGTCATAACTGTGTTCCCAGAAAATGCTTATTAGAAAATGCGGGGCAATTTCCAGTAAAGAAAAATAACTTCATTTATGGAATAACAGATGTGTCCACATTACAATTCCTATGCACCCTGTTCTTCAGTCTTTACTCAGGCAAAATTCTCACTGGAGTTTGGAATAACGGGGGGCAGGTTGTTTTTGTAATAAGGACTGTGGGTTCAAGCTATATAAATGTGAAAGTTGACATTTTCCCACAGGATTGTTTAGAATAAAGCAAGTGATTGCAATGTAAAAGCTAACAATTTAATTTTTATGGTGCTCCAAACCCAGAAGTCTGTATGACTGAGGGACAAAATTAGTAACTGAAGCAGCAACATAATAAAGTAACTAAAATAAGGTCACACATTCAACAGCACTGAGCATCTGCTTACCTAGACTCCAAGTGGAGGCAATGGGACTTTGACCATTGATTTCACTGGAGTGGAGTTAAGCCAACACTTTTGTAAATCCCATGAATAAAGTCACTTAAATCAAATAATTAGAATGGGCAAAATAGACAAATGAAACAAAGAAAGGCCTGGGGTTAGGTGATCTGAATTCTGTTTTCCACTTTGCAATGGACAGCTTTTGTGACCCTGTGAAAGTCACTGAGCTCCTGTGTGTCCAATTCTTACCAGCTATAAAAGGGACTGACCTACCCGATAGGGGGTGTTGTGCCAATTAATGTGTTGGTGTTTGTCAAGTGTTTTGTAACAGGAGTGCAATTTAGAAAGTTGCACACCAAGAAGAGGACAACCAGCTTCAATCCTCAAAGCACATTGTTAGAAAGTAGTAATAATATTCACTAAGCCCGGGAGCCTACAATACTTTTGCACATGTTTAATATTATACATCTAAGTAATCACATAGAAGTCAACAGGATTACTCACATGCATAAAGTTAAGCATGTGTGAGTACTTGGAGAATCAGAGTATAAGAGTCTAGAATGGGAGTCTTCCAAAAACAGATATGTGGAATAAGGGAAGATAGGGCACTAATGCCTAGGAAGACTAATGCAGAATCAGTGTACAGATGAAAACCCACTTTGCAGCTTAGAATGACTGAAACAGCATGATCAGCAAAAGTCCCAGCATGAAACACCAGGAGGTGAAGTAGCTCTAGATTCAGGTGCATTAGGAAAGCTTCCTCAACAACTCACTAATTGTATACTTGGCTTTAAGGACTATTATTATTTATTATATATCACACTTTGAGACCTATGATAGACACTCTATAAATGTGTTAAATGAAAAGAGAAATGAAAAGAAATGGGTGAAGTACTGCATCAATAACAGAAGAAGAACATGCTTTAGGTTGAGAACACCTCCTTTTTATGCTTGTTTTGGCATTTTTGTGCTTTTCCCCTGTATGTCTACATGTAAACTAGTTACTAAAAGCAAAACTATGCAACATGAACCTGGCATTAATAACACTACAATCATTTATTTAAAAAAATCAATGGGGACTAAATTTGACACTGCAGGTTGCCGAGTGTATAAAAAAGATCTGACATTACAAGGTGCTGAGTTCCCTGAACTTCCACTAAACTCTCTGCGAATAGAGGGGACTCAGTGCCTAGCTCAAACTCTAATTCTGAACATAGGGGTTGATTCCTCAGGGGGCCCCTCCTTTGAAGTGTAGAGAAGTCTCCAAAATTGATGGGATTTAAAGGCAGTCAGGAGCAGAATCGAGCCTGTAATGCGCATCAGTGGCATTCAGCATTTCTAAGCCAAATAGCTGCTCGCCTTGTCTTCACAAACAAAAGTGCAATTATTTCTGATTGGGTATGACTAGCTAAATGGAGCCATAACTTTAACCCAACATCTTTTCCTAATTATTCATCAATATTGTTCAAGGATGACAGCGTGGGTCTTGGACAACAACAAAACACAATAAGAATTGTGATGAAGGGTTCTATTAAATAGGTCAAGCTGATCAGAACCCCTATATGCTTTGTAAACATTTAAGCCAAGTAACTACAATATACACAATGCTAACAATGACACAACTATGGAGGAAAATAAATCTAAAGAGTTCAGGACATTAACTAAACTGTTCTATAAGGTGCTAACCCTAATTGGTACCAAAGTGCTGACTGCAGTGAGAGTTAAAAATATTCAGCATCTTGAAGGACTGGGCCCCAATTCACTATTTATTAAACAACGCCCACCCTTAATATTCTAATTTAATGTTCAACCTTTCTGAGACTGTTGAAATCCAGTCATGGGACAATTTTTAAAATGCGGCCCCATTATTTAAGCAGTCTCTGTTGTCTAGGAGTGATCTGCAGTAGCTAGAAAAAACTCGTGTGTGTAAGGTCACAGCTGCTCTGTCTGGCACTAAATCTCACCATTTAATGGGTTGTAGACCATTCTGGAATTTAGAAGTTGTATCAAAACACAAGCACAGCACTGTTTTACATGGCAGCTGAAACCAAGACTGCTTTATCTCTGTCAGACTGGATATAGCTGTAATGGCTCAGAAACAATTAAGAAAAGCAAATACACAAATCCTGGGTGTGTGGATATCTGAGCTACAATGTCATAAAATTCCCTCCTTGTTCAGAAATATTTTTTA
The DNA here is from genome assembly GCF_025201925.1 of Gopherus flavomarginatus. NCBI lineage: Eukaryota > Metazoa > Chordata > Testudines > Testudinidae > Gopherus > Gopherus flavomarginatus. The sequence goes on along the minus strand of NC_066618.1, from coordinate 277,152,222 downwards.
AACATACATTTTATTTTAAAAGTGTGAGTGGGTTTAAAATAAAACAACAATCCTAACTAAGAACTAACTTTCTGAAACGTGTTTGCAGCTGATATCAAAAGATGGTAACGTATAGACACAAGTATAGTATGTTCATTGTTTCCAAGTGACGTTTTAGAAAGCAGACACACAAACACTGGGTTAAATTCTGATGTCATTTTACAGAGTCGTAAACTCAGACACAAAATCTGACACATCACGAAGAATTCATATTTTTGGAATATTTCAGTTCTTATAAGGAAAGTAGGCTGATTTCTTTTGTGGACCTATAAAGCTCTCTGTTATAATACTGTCTTTAAAAAAAAAGCACTGTTATCAACAACATAGTACTCTTTCACATTGTCTTTATGGGTCAGATTCAGATCTGGTGTAGGCAGGTACAACTCCATTGAATTCAGGTCCCATATGTTTAAGTATAATTGCAAACATATTATGGTGAAATTCAGACGTATGCACAAAGCAAACTCATTCTATTCTGTAGGTTCTTATACCACCCTCGTTATCATAGTATCTGAGTATCTTCCAACTGTGAATTTAGCAACATGACTAACATCTCTCCTGTAAAAGCAGCAAAGAGTCCTGTGGCACCTTATAGACTAAAGACGTTTTGGAGCACGAGCTTTCGTGGGTGAATACTCACTTCGTCAGATGCATGTAGTGGAAATTTCCAGAGGCAGGTATATATATATATATATGCAAGCAAGAAGCAGGGACTAGGGGTCAGAGATCTTAAACAGACAAAAACTATGTCCCACTTAAGTGCCACTTGAGCCATATTTTGTGGTTCCATTGGTCTTGTCTTAGTCCTCTGAATAGGGGTAAATTTTACCCTTATAACTTTATGGGCTAACATTTAAGATCCTGAATACTGAGAATAGTACTCCTTTGTCATTTAGCCTGGCCCCCATGCTAGCTTTAGCAAGGCCCACAGACCAAATAGAAAGTGCCATGCATAAAGCTGGCTAAAATTTTTAAAACTAATTTTACATCCAATAATTCAGACAGAAGTCCAAAGTCCACCAAAACAAATGCAGTGTCTCCCCAGCGACCCCTGCCTTCTTCATGATGACTATGCACTCAAAGACATCTGCCTGCAGTTGGGGGAAGATTTTGTAATCATCGAAAACACAACTAACATAAAGAGCAGAGTCTCTGATAAGATATCTTTGAAACAGACCAACCCTTAAACAACCTTATAGGCAAAAACACAACTAAAGAAACAACTTGACTGAACTGCAGGGTGGTGGACAGCCTCAGAGGGAAATAGGGTGACCAGACAACAACTATGAAAAATCGGGATGGGGTTGGGGGGTAATAGGAGCCTATGTAAGAAAAGGACTGAAAAATCAGGACTGTCCCTATAAAATTGGAACATCTGGTCACCCTAAAGGGAAAGGGTGCGGGGAATGCACACCAGAGGGACGTAAGGATGGGCCCTCTACCCCATCAGCTCTCTGCCTCCTATGGGTCAGCCTGAGGGAGGTGGGAGTGGATTGGCTTCTTGCTTGCCCCACCTCAATTTAAACCCTTGCTCTAGTCTTCTGGAGCCTCTTGCTCCACTGTCATTACCTCACCCTTTCTCCATGTAGTTGTAATACAGCAGCTGTGTTGTCTGGAATATGTGGGTCTGACAGATTGCCAGTTTTGTAGGTCAATTGTTTATTGTTGGGGCCAAATCAGCAGAGGCCTGGTGGGTTTTTTCACCTTCCTCACAGCACCGTGCAGGTGCAATCAGATTAAATAGGAACAAGACTTGGAGATTAGCTTTAGTGATTTGTATGAATGTTTAGTTTGTCACAACTTGCAGCCAATGTCCACTGCAGATAAAAGGCCAAAAGGGCCAGCTCCCAGAAGTAGAGAGACATGGGACTTTTACTGGAAGATGCTGGGCCTATGGGGAAAAGGAGAGATCTGGAATCTTAACAGACTGAGGTCCAGCTTTGTTACCCTCTGTTTCCCTCACAGGGTGCAGGAGGGGGAGAAGATTGCGTCCTCGATCACCTCATCTCCTAATCAAAGGGCCAGTTGGCTTCCAAAGTATAACCCATGTTACCTAACTCCAGTGAATACTCAGCAGCTGTGAAACTGCTGCTTTGCAAAGCATGTGTCCCTTTTAAAGCCAGTCCCTGCAAAACTCTTTACTGAGCTCTGGGGTTAGGAAATCCAGAGTGCACTGAAGAATGTTGCACAGCTCAGGGGGACATAAGCAAACTTTGGTAAACCAGAAGTTTACATTTATCAGAGTTTGTACTATACGAAGTTCCACATAATGGATGCCAATCCTTTCTCCCTGTTCTGGAGGGCCCATTTCTCAAGCACAAGCAGCTATTTCAGTCTCTATTGCCCCCATTTGCATGAAAATCTGTGTCATCTATGATGTAGTTACCCACCCACAGGGAACTAGAGACCACTAATCATCTCACAAGGCTGAGTCAATTTGTTCTAATGGTTCAGATTTATACACATGTATCATCTGTATGTACAGTGCTTTGAGATCACAGAGAGCAAAGTATCATTATGGGGAGAGTAACTGGCTCAGAATCACTCAGTGGATCAATGGCAGAGGCAGGAATAGAATCCCAGTTTCCTAACGCCACATCCCATGTCCTATCAACCCAGCCACATTGTTGTCTCCTCCAATCAGTGCCATCTTGAGTCAGATTCAACCTGCCTCTCAGCAATGAAACCTTGCATCTTGTTACCATGCTCCTAAAACAGGCAGTTCCCTGCCACTCAGAAAGATATGACATTTTCAGACCACACCCTATGCCCCAAGATTCTGCCACAGAAGAATGAAAGAGAAATTGTAGCTGCAAGGTAAGGAGATTAGCAAGGGTGTTGAATCCCAAAGGGGAATAGCTAATAACTAGGAGGAAAAAGGTGGCTGAGAAATATTGCATGATTTAAATAAACCTAAAGATCATTTGCTGTTATAGATGGTCACCACCCTAGGGACTCGCTGGTTATACTCATTGTACTCTAGAAGGATGGCAAAAGAAAGCTTTGGCAAAGCTGATCTGCATTTAGCAGGCAGACTAAGTTTTGGAAGTGACTTAGTATGTAGACCCAACTCCCAAGGTCAGATTTTCCATCACAGACTCCCTTATTAAGAGAATCTTGTTTTTCACTATGATTTTTCTTTGCTTGTTTGTTTGAAGATAAAAAAAGTGATCTTCTTAATGAGTCAATTGTGTTCACGAACGTCACAAACAACAGAAACATTTCCTGTGATTACTGAAACACTGCAGGATTGGACTCCTAAATGAATAGCAGCAAAATTAGACATCTAGTGCCTGATTCAGCTCCTGTTTTAGTCAATAGCAAAATGCCCGTAATTTAAATGGCATACAATCCACTGCTTAATTCCCTGCTTGAGCAGAGGAACCACATTACTTCCATAAATTAGCATCAGAAGTATTTCTGCGTCAAAAACTGGGCATAAGAATTACTTTAAAATCCAAATATTAACTCAGAAGTTACATGGCCATTAGTAGAGGGTTTAAATGAGCCCTTTTTGCTTCTTCAAACACTATAAATGCAGGAAATTTTTATTTTTTCAAAAAAGCTTTTTTTTGGTTCTAAATCAGTGGTCACCAATCTGTCAATCGTGATCAACTGCTTGATCCTGGAGACTCTCCCAGTTGATCGTGATCTCCAGCTGTAACGGCACCACGTCACTCCCGGAAGCGGCCAACGAGGCTCCCAGGGCGGGGGCAGGGGGAGGAAGACAGGGGTCTCCGTGCGCTGCTCCTGCCTGCAAGCACTGCCCCCGCAGCTCCCATTGGCCGGGAATGGGGAGCTGTGGCCAGTGGAAGCTGCGGGAGCGGTGGCTGCAGAAAGGGGCAACACATGGAGCCACATCTGCTGGGTGCTGGCATACATGGTACTGCATTGCTACACAGCAGCAGATCTTTGGCCTTTTGGCAGCAGACAGTGCATTACGACCAGTAGCCATTGCTGTCGTCTCCTGGGTGCTCCTGAGGTTGGCCAGGGGCGCCTGGGCAGACATGGGTGCTCCTGGCAAACCTCGGTGAGGTCTGTCAGGGGCGCCTGCACATAAATGGGAGTGACTCCAGGTCATTCTCTTTTTAAGTTTTGTCTCATGGAGATTCATTCCTGCCTGCAGTCGTACTGCACCGTCTTCTGGAAAGCAGCCAGGAGACGAGGATGGCTAACAGTCGTACTGCACCGTCTGCTGCCAGCCTAAGATGTATAAAAGAGATGGAGTGTATTCATTTGCTCCCTCCCTCCCTCCCTACCTCCATGAACAGTGGGTGGAGGGCTAGCTCAGTGGCTTGAGCATTGGCCTGCTAAACCCAGGGTCATTGGCCTGCTAAATTCTTGAGGGGGCCATTCTATGTGATAGTTCTGTATTTCTCCTTGATGCAAACCCACCCCTTTGTTGATTTTAATTCCCTGTAAGCCATGTCATCAGTCGCCCCTCCCTCCGTCAGAGCAACAGTAATCGTTTTGTCCCTTTTTCCAGTGCAGACACCATAGCACAGCAAAATGGAGCCTGCTCAGATCACCGCGGCAATTATGAGCACTGTAAACACCATGAGCATTATCCTGCAGTATATGCAGAACCAGAACCTGCAAAAGCAAGACCAGGTGAGGAGGCGACGGCAGCGTGGTGACAAGAGTGATGAGGACATGGACACAGACTTCTCTCAAAGTACAGGCCCTGGCAATGTGAATGTCATGATGTTAATGGGGCAGGTTCATGCCATGGAACGCTGATTCTGGGCCCAGGAAAGAAGCACAGGCTGGTGGGACCGCATAGTATTGCAGGTCTGGGACAATTCCCAGTGGCTGCAAAACTTTCGCATGTGTAAGGGCACTTTCATGGAACTTTGTGACTTGCTTTCCCCTGCCCTGAAGCACAAGAATACCAAGATGATAACAGCTCTCACAGCTGAGAAGCGAGTGGCGATAGCCCTGTGGAAGCTTGCAACGCCAGACAGCTACTGGTCAGTTGGGCATCAATTTGGAGTGGGCAAATCTACTGTAGGGGCTGCTGTGATCCAAGTAGACAACGCAATCAAAGAGCTGTTGATATCAAGGGTAGTGACTCTGGGAAATGTGCAGATCATCGTGGATGGTTTTGCTGCAATGGGAGTCCCTAACTGTGGTGGGGCGATAGACGGAACCCATATCCCTATCTTGGCACTGGAGCACCAGGGCAGCGAGTATATAAACCACCAGGGGTACTTTTCAATGGTGCTGCAAGCACTGATGGATCACAAGGGATGTTTCTCCAACATCAGTGTGGGATGGCCGAGACAGGTACATGACGCTCGCATCTTCAAGAACTCTGGTCTGTTTCAAAAGCTGCAGCAAGGGACTTTCTTCCCAGATCAGAAAATAACCATTGGGGATGTTGAAATGCCTATAGTTATCCTTGGGGACCCAGCCTACCCCTTAATGCCATGGCTTATGAAGTTGTACACAGGCAGCCTGGACAGTAGTCAGGAGCTGTTCAACTATAGGCTGAGCAAGTGCAGAATGGTGGTAGAATGTGCATTTGGATGTTTAAAAGCACACTGGCGCAGTTTACTGACTCAGCTAGATCTCAGCGAAACCATTATTCCATTATTATTATTGCTTGCTGTGCACTCCACAATATCTGTGAGAGTAAGGGGGAGACGTTTATGGCGGGGTGGGAGGTTGAGGCAAATCGCCTGGTCGCTGATTATGCACAGCCAGACACCAGGGCAGTTAGCAGAGTACAGGAGGGTGCAGTGCGCATCAGAGAAGCTTTGAAAACCAGTTTCATGACTAGCCAGTCTATGGTGTGAAAGTTCTGTTTGTTTCTCCTTGATGAACCTCCCCCATCCCTTGGTTCACTCTACTTCCCTGTAAGCTAACCACCCTCCCCTTCCCCCTTCGATCTTCGCTTGCAGAGGCAATGAAGTCATTGTTGCTTCACATTCATGCATTCTTTATTAATTCACCACACAAATAGGGGATAACTGCTAAGGTAGCCTGGGAGGGGTGGGGGCGGAGCGGAGCACTGGGTGGGGTGGGGGAGTCCTCTGGGGTGGAGTGGTTGGGTGCCCAGAGGCGCCCCAGCCCCATGTTCTTGGGCGTCTGGGTGAGGAAGCTACAGAACTTGGGGAGGAGGGCGATTGGTCACACAGGGGCTGTAGCGGTGGTCTGTGCTCATGCTGCCATTCCTGAACCTCAACCATACACCAGAGCATATCAGTTTGTTCCTCCAGTAGCCTCAGCATTGCCTCTTGTCTTCTGTCACCAAGGAGACGCCACCTCTCATCTTCAGCTTGCCACTTATTATCTTCAGCCTGCCACCTGTCCTCGCGTTCATATTATGCTTTCCTGGACTCTGACATTGTCTGCCTCCACGCATTCTTCTGGGCTCTTTCAGTGTGGGAGGACTGCATGAGCTCAGAGAACATTTCATCGTGAGTGCCTTTTTATCTTCACTAGCCTCTGAGAAGGAGAAGATAGTGTGAGTGTTGAAACATTTGCAGCTGGTGGAGGAAAAAAAGGGAGAGTGGTTGTTAAAAAGACATTTTAGAGAACAATGGGTAGACTCTCTCACAGTAAACCTTGCTGTTAACATTACATAGCACATGTGCTTTCGGTACAAGGTTGCATTTTGGCTATTAATGGGGATTTGCTGGTTTGGTGTGAGAGATCACTCATGCAGGGCCAGGCAACAGAATTCGGCTTGCAGGCAGCCATGGTAAGACACAGTCTTTTGGTTCTTTAACCTTCATAACATGTGGGAATGATTTTGAACAGCAGCGTCCTCATTTCCCATACCAAGCAGCCGTTGGGTTGGCCATTTAAAATGGGTTGGCAATTGGCAGAGAATTGGGTGTGTTGGCAACACCCTCCCACACACCCAATTCTCTGGGATGATCGCTTCACCCCTCCCTCCACCATGTGGCTAACAGCGGGAACATTTCTGTTCAGCCACAGGCAAACAGCCCAGCGGGAACGGGCACCTCTGAATGGCCTCTTAATAAAATCACCCTATTTCAACCAGGTGACCATGAATGATATCACTCTCTTGAGAATAACACAGATAGAGAAAGAACGGATGTTGTTTGAATACCAGCAAACACCGGGACCATACGCTGTGTTGTGCAGTGATTCCAGACTACGTGCTACTGGCCTGGCGTGGTAAAGTGTCCTACCATGGAGGACGGAATAAGGCTGCTCTCCCCAGAAATCTTTTGCAAAGGCTTTGGGAGTATATCCAGGAGAGCTTTATGGGGATGTCCCCGGAGGATTTCCGCTCCATCCCCAGACATGTTAACAGACTTTTCCAGTAGCTGTACTGGCCGCGAATGCCAGGGCAAATTAATCATTAAATATGCTTGCTTTTAAACCACGTATAATATTTACAAAGGTACACTCACCAGAGATCCTTTCTCCGCCTGGTGGGTCCAGGAGGCAGCCTTCAGTGGGTTCAGGGGGGTACTGACTCCAGGTCCAGTGTGAGAAACAGTTCCTGGCTGTCAGGGAAAACGGTTTCTCTGCTTGTTTGCTGTGAGCTGTCTTCAACCTCCTCATCTTCCTCATCTCCAAAACCTGCATCCCTGTTGCATGCTACTCCTTTGACAGAGTCAAAGCACAGGGTTGGGGTAGTGGTGGCTGCACCTCCTAGCATGGCATGCAGCTCATCATAGAAGCGGCATGTCTGGGTCTCTGACCTGGAGCAGCCGTTTGCCTCTCTGGTTTTTTGGTAGGCTTGCCTCAACTCATTAAGTTTCATGTGGCATTGCTGTGGGTCCCTGTTATAGCCTCTGTCCTTCACGCCCTTGGAGATTTTTTTCAAATATTTGGGCATTTTGTCTTTTGGAATGGAATTCTGATAGCACGGATTCATCTCCCCATATGGCGATTAGTTTCCATACTTCCTGTTTGGTCCATCCTGGAGCTCTTTTGCGATTCTGGGACTCCATCATGGTTACCTTTGCTGATGAGATCTGCACTCACCTGCAGATTGCCATGCTGGCCAAACAGGATATGAGATTCAAAAGCTCGCAGGCCTTTTCCTGTCTATCTGGCCAGTGCATCTCAGTTGAGAGCACTGTCCAGAGTGGTCACAATGGAGCACTCTGGGACAGCTCCTGGAGGCCAATACTGTCGAACTGCGACCATACTACCTCACACTACCCCAAATTTAACCCAGAAAGGTTGATTTCAGTGCTAATCCCCTCACCAGGGGAGGAGTACAGAAATCAATTTTAAGAACCCTTTAAGTAAAAAAAAAACCGGCTTCATCATGTGGATGAGTGCAGGGTTAAATCGATGTAAAGCTGCTAAATTGGACCTAAACTCATAGTGTAGACCAGGGCATAGTTGGATAAGTGAAGGATAGAGTTGCAGTTTCAATTTGAAATTTTCTTCCTTTTGTCAATTTAAATCAAAACCAAACTGGACATTACTGTAGAACAGGTTTTATGGTAAAAATTTTCAAGTCTGGCTCACTGAATTTAGCCCCCTAAGGCCATATTCAGACACCTACGTATAAAAAGGCCTGATCTTTCAGAAGAGCTAAGCACCCACAGACCCAGTGAAGTAGATGAGACCAGCAGGTGCTGAGCAACTAAAAACTGGGCCTCTTATACATAGGTGTCATGTTTAAAAATTGTGGGCACATATATGTTCCAAGCATGACATTAGTAACACTAACCACAGTCTGTTATTACGTATATTTATGTCTGCCCCCCTCCATATAGCCTGCGTTTAATAACATAGCTACAACGTGCCATGTAACACATTCATCACCAACTTTTTTGATTGTTCACCCTTCCTAAATAAAGGCATTTCTGAATTGAATCTCTGTCTAATGTAATTATCAAATTCTGCAGCCATTTGATCACACAACCCTACTGAAATATCAGTAAGCTTCAGTGTTTTCACGTAGTAATTGGAACCAGACGACAGCCCATGTCATTTGGTGTTTTTATATAATCAGTAACATTTTTGTATAAGATTGGAATTCTAAGAGTGAACTGCATCTGCCTCAACAGCACGACATGCTATTACACTATGTAAATATTTATCCATGGTCTCTTTCACTCAGTCACTTGGGGCTCAATCCTGTAAGATGGTGAGAGCATCCTTTTGATATGCTCAGTTCCCTTTGCAGTCATCTCACAAGAGCCATTTAATACCTTGCAGGATTAGAGTTTGAGGGCCAAATACTAAGAGTTGCTTTGTACCCTCAAAGCCCACTGAAATCAATGGAAGCCCTGGTTTCTCAGTCGCTCTAAGGACGTGGCCTTCGAATCATTTCGGAACACAGATCTAAAGCATTCATCTGTGAATGCAAAACAACTTGCTGCAGGAAGAGACTTATGGGGCTGACTCCCTAGCTCTGCCATTAAAGATCATATGGAAAGCAGAACCATGTAGACAGACCTGATGGTACTGAGAGAGCCCTGTACCATAATCCCAAAGCAGCACTCAGAGCAGCAGGGGTATAAGTGATTATACAATATCCCAAATCTCACCGCTACCAGCTGAAAGTCAGGGAAGGGGGAACAGGGGTATGCGATCATGTTTTATGGGATGGAAAGGATTGGGTGGCATTGCTAGCAAATTGTGTAATATTAAACCCTTAGGTATAAAACTATAAATATTTGTTTGCTGGTTATTATTCTGGGGCCTCAGATATATACTCCATATTTTAACAATGATCTTTGTCCCCCTCCCAGACTTAATGCTATGTGCTAAATTCCCCAAACAGGATAGAGGGACAATCAGCAAATTAGTAATAAAAATGTACCTTTTTTAAAATCTCATTTGCAGCTCCTAAAGAGCAGCCCTGCACTGAACACCAGCTTCTACTAGGTGTATTGTTCCACCGTGCACTCTGGTGGCTATGTCTGTTCCACCATTAAAGAATGCTGCCTACTGAATAAATCAAGTGGTTTTATCAGCCAAGACTGCATAAGGCATAGTTCCAAAAATGAACTTGTCTACAAAGTGACATGCTGAGTCTGGGCTTTTCTTCAAAATTTTGCCGTTTTTATCATAGCCAGTTTTCCTTGTTATGGTACAGTGCTCAGAGCAATACTGGCAGACAAAGCTTCTTACATCAAAACACATCTTCACTGCCAGCAGTTATTATGCCTAATGTTCTATTGAAAATATGCCTGCCTCTGTGCTTCTAAAAAAGGGAAAGATTTACTTTGGGGGGCATACGTACATTATAATGTATTGTCACATACTTTCTTTAAATAGTCCAGACAGAAGAGTTTTGAAAACAGACAGATTAAGTAAACAGATCAAGCTTTTCAAAAGTGGTGCCTCAAATTAAATACCTAATTCCAGGGGAGTCGAGCATCCAGATTTCATTAACAGTGGCAAGTGCTCAGTACTTCTGAAAATCAAGCCAGCTATACAGGTGCCTAGATAGATTTAGGTGCCTACTTTTTGAAAAGTTTGATCATAATGTTTAAAGTGCAGCTCTACTCTGAAAAAAGACGCTATAAAATAGCACCATTGAACTTATCAGATCTGCTCTGTGTGTATGTTCAGAGCAATTTTTGCTGATTTTAGTGACTAAAATGAGTTTTTATTGTTTGCCTCTATGAGTCAAGAGTGTGCTGCATTCCATTCCTTCTTGTATATCAAACTGTTTTTTAAGTTCCCACTGAAAGCAACTGCGTTGCACATGCATCATTGATGACGTAAGTGGAAGACAATGAAGTTACATGAGTGTACCTGAAGGCATAATTTGGCCTGTAAAACCTCTACTGCAGTTGATGAAGCATGAAATGGACAGAACCCACCTTAAGTTTATCATCCCGGAGTGAAGAGATGACATTTTAAAACAAAACCTCACTATGTTTTCTGGTGAAATGAGCAAATTAGAGCTGAAGTCATTTAGACAATAAATATGAAACCCCACAATGCTATTTTTACAAAGTCACATTTCAGAGGAGAACCACATTATCGTAAATTGGTAAAATGCAGAGAGAATAAAGACTGCAACAAACCACTTGAGTAAACTGCTACGTTCAGGGTTCTAAACATCGACAGGAATAGGAATAAGTTTGAAGTCCTGGAAGTATCAGACCTTTATACTTTAGGCAGGATTAATGTTCTAAGATGACCCATTTGAAGTGACAGTGTCAAGATATTTTAAGTCTTTACCTATGTTATTTATAGCTGAAGATTATTCAAAGTGATAGTATTTAGAAAAAACAATTTTCCCCATGTATGCTTTTTCTCTATCCTTTGCACTTGACTCAGGTTGGACATTGGAGCAAGATGGTGGTCAGTTTTCCCTTCCAGTTCTTACACATATTGGCACAATCAAATATAGCTAAAGTGACATCTGGAAAGAAAACACCGAAGTGCTTTTAGTTAAAAAAAATGAGAGTCAAAGAACCTCAAAGACAAAGAGAAGAAAAGATGAAGGGTGACATTTTGGAGGAGGAGAACAACAATATTTGTCCCCAGAACGCGAAAGACTAGTGTCTCACAGTGACTGGCCAGAGAGCATCACTGAGGGATACAGAAAACCACTAGATAAACAGCTGATGAAAAATTACCTTCATCCCTGCAGCAGCTGCAGGGCCACTGGGATCCACAGCTTGAATATGGCATGGCTTGCTCCCTCGCACAACAAAACCCCACCCGACAGCGTCACCAACAACCTTAAAAAGGAAAAAAACACAAAACAGTGTCCATGTAACTCATGGGGTAAAGTCCAAGTGATTAAAGATGATTTCAGCATCTTGTATTCACCAGCATACAGTAAATGCTGCTCTGTGGCTAGAAATACTTCACAGTGCCCTCTTCATGGGCTATTAAATCTTTGTTTATAGAGAAATCTACCAAATGAATGACTGCAATTGCTTCTACTGTACTCTTCTTCTTTAAGTTACATTAGAGATGTTGATAAAAGGCTGTGAGAAGCTGTGCTTCCAATTAACAGGTTCAAAAGGGTTACTTTTTGAAAGGCTTTTCTTTTCTCTCTTATTGAATATAAATCAACATTTCAGTCTTATATTAGTCTAGTGGCCCTATGCAACTCACATTTAAAACTTTAATTCTGGATAGGTAAATGCAGTACATATTTCTAATCTCTTTATAATCTCAAGTATTAATCAAAAAACAGTTCAGGACCATTAGTCCAATTAACATTACTAGATTTTTGTCAGCGTAACTCTACCAAAGTCAATGGTGTTAGGCTGGCATACTGATGGGTATAATAGAGTGGAGAATCAGAAGCCACATGTATAAAAGTAACACTAATGGGATCTTATGGCTGAGATTTTTAGAGCACAAATATCAGGAAATGTAACTAGGATCTAATTATACCATCAGAAAATATTTGTTTGAACGAATTTACACAATGTATAGAAGAAAGATATGTACTGGAGACGTACTGTGAATGTTTTTCTTGCATATGGGGCTCCAGGCATCAAGAGTTCATCAGAAGTCACTGGTCTCTTTAATACTGCAAAAACATACAAAGGAGTATTAAATACAAACCTTTCTGAGGAAACTTTCATAAAGAATTGTTCTAGGATACAAGGTCTTCTCTGTCTTACTTTATTTATAGGGCTTAATGTGTTGTGACCGTAGTGCATTCCTAGACTGATGCAAAGTTGTAAAAGTTCATTAAAAAGTCAAATATAGTATAACCCTCATTACCTGAAGGGATCATGGAGGGATTGAGATACTATGCTGACAAGCATCCAAACTCTTCCTCAGACAGAGAGACAGATTAGATAATCTACATTACGGTAAACAATATTATTAGTATCTGTGCAGTCATTTACTCCTGGGTAAAGTGTGTGTAAAATGCTACAAAATCAGAACAAGTGTAATTGCACAGGTGTAAATGACTTCCCCAAGTGCAAGACAATGGATACACAGGCCCTCTATTAATTACATTTGGCTTCCTCTGTTTTTTTAATTATGATTATGTTTGCTTTTTGTTTTCAGTGATAAACTATTTTTGATGACATTTGATTTTCTTATATCATGGAAGCACCCTGGAATTTTTCAGGGATAACATCCTAACATATCTGTTAACTGTCCTAAAATCCCATATATGGAAAGAAAAAGAATTCAGGAAGACACACTAATAAAATTTCTTTCACTAGTATATTGACAAAATTATCTTAAGAGTTAAACTTTGCAGATTCTGCCAGTACTATCATTCTATCTTTTTGAGGTCAAAGACAGGTCAAGTTTCTCCTTTTTAGTTATCAACTCTTATGTTTGTACTGCAAGATGTTTTTCAAGAAAATTCAACATGTTCTGTTGACTAACATGTCACTGTTCTGTAATTCAGATCAACCGGTCACAATTAGAAAAATCATCTGTTCTGGAGCTTTCACAGTGTTTCCCTAAAATATGCCTTCAGGAATAGTTTCTTTTTCGCTTGTGATTGGCCAAGCCATCCCCAAGACTTCCTTTAAGTTTTCATTTCTCATGAAATACAGCAGAACTCATCCAACAACTGGTCAAGGTCCAGTTTATTAATGTTCTTCTCACTTGATCATTTTGGTTCTGCTATTGAGAAACTTTATAAAATACTCATTCCAGTTCAGCAGAGGATTACTTGGAGTATGGGAAATCCCTGCTCACTGGTCCTTGTTTCAGACTCAAAAATAAGTCTGCTAAACTGTTCTGAAGGTAGAATTTATGCCTAAGTGATTATTCATTTTAAATAGAAAGACTGTGTAAGGAAGGTGTTGGTATGTTCTTTTCCACCAAAATTTTATAATCAGCTATCTTAAGATATGCTTCTTCTCACTACTGACGTGACATATATAACCAGAGCAATAAATGAATGGAAATAGTGCGTATACTTAAGATAATGCATACGTTTATCAACAACAAAAATGCCAGCCTGCTTGTCACAGTAATATTTCCAGGGTATAATGAATGGTTTAACAGGAGCAAAAGTTCACCATTTAGAATACGTCATAGAAGAATCTCTGGAGAGAATACCCAACAGGTGCACCTAAAAAAGATTACATTGTGGCATCTACAAATTGGAACATACAGATGGCATGATGGAGATGAGTGGTAGACAGCAGTTGACTTTGAGTGTGCAATGAACAAGAATGAATGTGATTCACAAAGAAGATATCCTCCACAGAGAACACGAGCACTACTGAATTATGGCTCTAGTCATGTGACCAAACTGAACCCACCAAATTCTTTTAATGTAAGACTTTACTGAAAACTCCAAGCCAAGGCCAAAGACAAGCTGTGCAATGTTCCAACACAGTGGTTCTCAAACTTTTTTTTTTCACAGACCACTTGAAAATTGCTGAGACCACTTAATGATCTTTCTCTATTCCCCCCAAGGCCACCACCTCACCTTATATGTGCATTTTCTCCAGGGTCCAGGCACGTAATTAGTGGGTTGCCTGCATGGCTCCACTAATTAGGTGGGTCGCCCTTCATTCTCTAGTGTGTGGCTGTCCAGGCGCACACGTTAGAGAGAACTATCTGCGGACCACTCGAATGGACCTCACAGACCACTCCTGGTCCGCAGATCACAGTTTGAGAATCTCTGCTTTAAAGGCCAGAAAAAAAACAAACAAAAATTTATCACTCTTTGTATCTCTACACTTATACCGAGTATAAGGATTTTAAAAATTGTAAATTTAATGATTTCAGATCTATCAGAAACTTCAAGTCTGAATAGTCCTACTGAAGTCCATGCTTACATATAGCCACTGGCCCCTTCCCCAGCCTGCTCCAACACCCTACTCCCCATCAGTTCAGAATCCCTTTCTGTACCACACTGAGGATGCAGCCCCATGCTCTATTCTCCCTGTTAAAGGACTGAGGAAATCATTTTAAAAAGAATGTTGGCTTGAACCCTGACTGCCTTCAAATTGTTACACAGAATGGTGTAAAATCTAAACTAATTTAAGGGTTTAAATTGTCTCTGACATTCTCAAAGCTACATTTGCTATGCTTGCTCTGGGCTGTGTTATTTACACAATAACTCAGGTGGTTACCAAAGCCTAAGTTTTCCTCTCACCCACGCAATGCCAGCGAAGTCACACCTGTGTAACTGAGAAGAATTTATGTTTGGCAGTTGATATGGTAATCTGAAGGTAGGAGTGGATATAAGGCTGGGCGGCCTTCTAAAAAGATATGCTCTAGCTCAAACAAAGTTATGGATTTGATGCAGAAATTATTGGGTGAGGTTCTCTGGCCCATGTTATGCAGGCGGCCAAACTAAATAATCATAAAAATTTGACTAGCTGCAAAATCTGTGAATCTATCGATCTTTAAAATATGCCTCAAAAGACAAACTTCGAAGAAGAAATAGAAACAGTCACTCATTTACCCTCGCTCTCTTTAGAGAGAGCTGCATGCTGTCTAATCTGCATCCATTCCATCTGCTTACCAGATTTTGGGTTGCATAATACTGGGGGACTGCTGCTGAGGGTAGGGCTGCTGCTGAAGTAACCACTACTGCCGCAACTGCTCATGCTACTCCTTCTGACTGCTGATACGATCTTTATCTCTTTGGTGGGACTCACTGTACAGAGGAGACAGAAAATTCAGACAGAAAGGGAAATTGTCCTGATTCTTTTGGCACATTTCCCCTGCTTTGTTTCAAATAACATCAGAACATGCTTTCATTTATAATAGAGTAATCGTACTATCATACTCCGCCGAGTCAGAACACTCACCTGTGTGCTGCAGGAATTAGGGTGGCCAGATGTCCCAATTTTATAGGGACAGTCCTGATTTTTGGCTCTTTTTCTTATATAGGCTCCTATTACACCCCCCGTCCCGATTTTTCACATTTGCTGTCTGGTCACCCCAGCAGGAATACTTGAATTACACATGAAAATTATATTTTTACTCTGATATGTCGGATTACTACATGATCCATTTTAGCTAATTTAATTCTCTGTAATGCTTCATCACTGAGATTTCTGGGTGCCAGTGCAATAGAGTGAAATAGGCATTTTAATAAGCAGAATATTTTCCGCAGTTATCCCCTGCTTTCTTCCTATTTTCATCTTGCTTCCTAATGTGTACTGTCATAGACTCATAGACTCTAGGACTGGAAGGGACCTCGAGAGGTCATCGAGTCCAGTCCCCTGCCCTCATGGCAGGACCAAATACTGTCTAGACCATCCCTAATAGACATTTATCTAACCTACTCTTAAATATCTCCAGAGATGGAGATTCCACAACTTCCCTAGGCAATCTATTCCAGTGTTTAACTACCCTGACAGTTAGGAACTTTTTCCTAACGTCCAACCTAAATCTCCCTTGCTGCAGTTTAAGCCCATTGCTTCTTGTTCTATCATTGGAGGCTAAGGTGAACAAGTTTTCTCCCTCCTCCTGATGACACCCTTTTAGATACCTGAAAACTGCTATCATGTCCCCTCTCAGTCTTCTCTTTTCCAAACTAAACAAACCCAATTCTTTCAGCCTTCCTTTATAGGTCATGTTCTCAAGACCTTTAATCATTCTTGTTGCTCTTCTCTGGACCCTCTCCAATTTCTCCACATCTTTCTTGAAATGCGGTGCCCAGAGCTGGACACAATACTCCAGTTGAGGCCTAACCAGCGCAGAGTAAAGCGGAAGAATGACTTCTCGTGTCTTGTTTACAACACACCTGTTAATGCATCCCAGAATCAGGTTTGCTTTTTTTGCAACAGTATCACACTGTTGACTCATATTAAGCTTGTGGTCTACTATGACCCCTAGATCTCTTTCTGCCATACTCCTTCCTAGACAGTCTCTTCCCATTCTGTATGTGTGAAACTGATTGTTCCTTCCTAAGTGGAGCACTTTGCATTTATCTTTATTGAACTTCATCCTGTTTACCTCAGACCATTTCTCCAATTTGTCCAGATCATTTGACCCTGTCCTCGAAAGCAGTTGCAATCCCTCCCAGTTTGGTATCATCTGCAAACTTGATAAGCGTACTTTCTACGCCAACATCTAAATCGTTGATGAAGATATTGAACAGAGCCGGTCCCAAAACAGACCCCTGCGGAACCCCACTTGTTATACCTTTCCAGCAGAATTGGGAGCCATTAATAACTACTCTCTGAGTACGGTTATCCAGCCAGTTATGCACTCACCTTATAGTAGCCCCATCTAAATTGTACTTTCCTAGTTTATCTATAAGAATATCATGCGAGACTGTATAAAATGCCTTACTAAAGTCTAGGAATATCACATCCACCACTTCTCCCTTATCCACAAGGCTCGTTATCCTATCAAAGAATGCTATCAGATTAGTTTGACATGATTTGTTCTTTACAAATCCATGCTGGCTATTCCCTATCACCTTACCACCTTCCAAGTGTTTGCAGATGATTTCTTTAATTACCTGCTCCATTATCTTCCCTGGCACAAAAGTTAAACTAACTGGTCTGTAGTTTCCTGGGTTGTTTTTATTTCCCTTTTTATAGATGGGCACTATATTTGCCCCCTTCCAGTCTTCTGGAATCTCCCCGTCTCCCATGATTTCCCAAAGATAATAGATCTTGTTCAGGCATTTCCCTCCCTTGTTCAGGCATTACTTGTTCAGGCATTTCCCTCCCCCCTACCCCAAATTACAACATACAGTTTATGCAAAAACACTTTTGCTTTTTAAAATCTTTTTAGCAAGTTTAAAAAAAAAAAAGAAAAACGTCAAAGCTGGCTGATTTCTGCCTGTGGAAAAATGTAAGCCTGAAATCCTTTATTTATACGTGAGCAACAAAACAACACAGGCAGCTAATTATTTGAAAGGCCAACCAGGTCGAAGAACCTGTTTACTGGATATGATATTTATTCATGGATGATGCAGTGAGCACATCTCTTCAGCTAAATCTGCCTCATGCCAAAGTGAAGGGGGCTAAGCTTTAAGAATGACATATGTTTTCAAGCACATGTCTTAACAATGGAGAAGTTAAAGGCACAGAACCAAGGAGTCACCTGACTGAAAACTGGTGTGTTTTCGGTTGTCATGGTTCTGCTTGCGCAGGCAAAAGGGACTGTCGTGACTTTCTGGCATCAAACGGGATTTCTCAGGGAGCAACTCCATCAGCCTCCGTCGCCGGCGGAAATTCATTCTGAACTGGTACAGCAGATTGCTATCCATAAAATGGTGCTTGCTGGACACTGGGGAGAGAAAAAGGAGTGAAAACTCCCTGTCTGGCAGAACACAAAGTAGGGAGTGAATAGTATACATGAGGTTGCCATTTATGTGCATGCATCCTTCTTGGTGATAGCAGCACTCTAAAGGTATGTCTACATTCCAGAATTCCATTTATCATTTGCTCCTCCAGAGAGAATATTCATTACAGGTGTGACAAAGAGGGGCAATCACCTGTAATATCCTGGATAAACCTTGTTGAATTAAATTAAACCTTATGACTAGAGTCCTACCAATTCACGGCCAGGAAAAATGCATCATGGACCCTGAAATCTGATTTCTGCCGTAAAATCTGGTCTTCTGTGTACTTTTATCCTATACTACACACAGATGTGGATTAGTTTTCTGAGGCCCTAGAGGCCAGAGCAAGTGGGGGCCACTCCCACCCCATCCACTTGCAGTCCCCCCATTTGCCCCAGTGCTTCTGCAGGGGAAATGGGGTCGGGGAACAAGGGCTTGCCCCACCCTGTCCAACCACCAGTGCTCCTGCCAGGGACCCCAGTCCCTGACAGGAGCACCAGATAGATGGAGCAGGACAATCTCCCATGCCCTGACTCCACTCCCCAATTCCACTCCCCAGCAGGAGCACTGGTTGGGTGAAGTGGGGCAAGCCCCCACATAGTGACTCTGCTCCCCAGAGTGCTGGGCTGGTGAAGCAGGTCATGCCCCCACACCCAGACCCCATTCTCTGGCAGAAGAGCAGGAGCGCTCATTTTTCTGGGGCCCCCCAACTGGTAGGGGTCCCTGGGCATGGACCCCATTGGCCCAGTGACTAATTTGCCACTGACTATACAGATTTCAAAGGGGAGACCAGCATTTCTCAAACCGGAGGTTCCAACCCAAAAGGGGGCTGTAGGGAGAGGAGCTCTCACAAAGTCATTATAGGGTGTCACAGTATTGCTATCCTTACTTCTGCACTGCCGTCAGAGCTGGGTGGCCAGAGAGTGACAGCTGCTGACTGAGGGCCCAGCTCTGAAGGCAACAGTGCAGAAGTAAGTGTGGCAAAACCATACCATGCCATCTTTACTTCTGCGCTGCTGCTGGTGGTGCTGCTGCCTTCAGAGCTGGGCTCCTGATCAGCAGCCACTGCTCTCCGGCTGCCCCGGTCCAAATACAGCGCCACCTCCAGCAGCAGTGCATAAGTAAGGGTAGCAATACCATAAGCCTCTACAATAACCTTGTGCCCCCTCAAAGTCTCTTTTTGGGCCAGGACCCCTACAGTTACTGCAGCATGAAATTTCAGATTTAAATATCTGAAATCATTAAATTTACAATTTTTAAAATCCTTTGACTGTGCAATTGACCAAAAATGGACTGTGAATATGGTAGGGCCCTACTTATGACCTTAAGTTGAATACCTTTGGGATCCATCATACTGAAAAACAATCGTTTATGTGTTATTGTGGAACTGTACATAGCTCTTCTAGGAAAGAATCAATGCAATCTCTGGAAAACATCATAAAATTCAAAAGGACAATACATTCTCACCTCCAAAGCCAATCTTTTGAAGCTATGCCCTGGGGAGAGAACCTGATTGTCTAGTGATTGTCTGCAGCTGGAAACTCCAGATCAAAGAACCCCAAACTGAATACAGGAGGACCTAACCTTTTCACAAGTGTTCTTGTTCTAGGCAAAAGTGGGTTATGAACTTGAAACCACCAGAAAACTCTTGTGTGGGGTTTTTAAGGACTGCTCACATGCCAGAGCCATTGTTAGGGTGAGGTGATCTCTGGTAACCTTATTAGTCCGTGTGTAGGTTCTTTTATTGTTTTTAATGTTTTCCCTGTCATGCTTTTACCTTATGAATACAATGTACTTGCTTAGAAAGAGCTGTGTGGTAACTTATAACCGTTGGCAATTTCTCTGTTATTAGACTCTGAAGAGAAAGCGAAGCGCAGAGGCAGTCTGTCCTGCTGGGTGAATTCACAATATAGTCAGAGTGCTGTGCAGCCTGGAGGTACCAGGTCAGAAAGGAGAGAGACACATGTCTTTACTCAAGTGAGCCAATGGCTGGGTAGCCTGCCCTTGCTGGATCACAGAAGGGGAACAAAGGTTCAGTTGCCCTGAACTGTGACAATAGGTAAGAAAAATTATTTAGCACTATCAGACCATAAACAGAAAGGCTTGACCTTAGTCCTGTGATCCATGGAGCTCAACCATCCAATACCTAATTCCCTGCTCTGTCCCTCAACCGGACGCTCTTCTTACTACTCATATCCCACTGTGTTTCTATCTACATAGGTACTTACATGGACCTCATCACTGGTGTATATGAGAATGAATGATGCCAGCCTTGACTCCTTGTTTGTCTGCCTCTCTCACAAAAGCCTGTGCTCTCTTCCACTCCACCTCTAAGCATGGGAGGCCCTGCCTATGCTAGTGTGCAAGGCCACTGCCTTCTCCTCATTCAAATCTCTCCTTGAGACACATTTCTACTAAGATGAGATGCCGACAGGAAGTTATACAATCAGTATCAGGAAGGTAGAGTGGCAACTGGGGGAAGAAAACAGCCAGGGGCCGCAACAGCCACAACCATGCTATGTTGGAAAAACCTCTCATTTGAGTCAGGGAGGGGAAGGGGGAGTGTCACAGAAGCAAAGGAATCAGTGACAGCATGATTCAATCGGAGCTCTCCAATACATTAAGGGAGGGGAATCCTCATAGACTTGCTTCCTCCTGAGGAATCAGGCTGATGGCGGTCACACTTATACCGTTTCTGTTTTCTAACAGCCATAAGCAGGAAAGTGTTGTAATGGAAGCGATCAGCAACGCACAATGAGTAACAGTTGAACAAATCAGTAGGAACAAAGTCACGTATCCAAGTAGGAACTAGGAACAAGCAAGCTGCAGGAGCCTTTGGAACTGTATTGTGCATATCATGCATACCACTCCTCCAACCTCCTGCTGGTCATCTCAGAGTTAAGGGCATTTTGCTGAAGTGCCTCACCCTAGTTCGATGGTGCTTTGCAACACTGCAATTTGTCTTCACTGATAAAAATGGTGTGTTTTTTGCTTCAGGGTAACTAAGGCTACGTCTATACTACTCAGCTTTTATGCAGCCACAACAGCCAGGCCACTAAAAGGTGCGCAGCGTAGCCACTCTTTGTCGGCAGGAGAGAGCTCTCCTGTGGACAAAAAAATTCCACCCCCAATGAGCGGTGTTAGCGTTGTCGGCAGGGGAGCACGCCTGCCGACAAAGTGCTGTTCACACCAGTGCTTGTCCTCAGCAAAACTTTTGTCTTTTGGGGGGGGTGGGGGGAAGGGAGTGTTTTTTAACACCTCTGAATGACAAAAGTTTTGTCTTTCACTTGCCAGTGTAGACAAAGCCTAACACACATGAGCTATCCCAAGATGAAAACACAGCGATGATAAGGCACTTGAGGATAGGGCACTGTGAAAACACAGTGAGGATAAGGTCCCTTCCAGTCCTAGAATCTATGAATCTGTGAAATTTAACACAAAGTAAACCTGTCATGGGCAATCCCTGGAAGGGGTAGCCAGCTGTTTACTGTGTCTTCATGTATGTTTTTACCTCAGGATAGCTCATCTGTGTTTGTTACCCCAAGATGAAAATGCTTTTTTAGCACTGAAAACAGTCTTAGAGCAAACTAATATAGTTTCTCATGAATAAACAGAAAGGTCATGCCAATCAGCCAAAACTGTGATGTTCCAAGTACTGAGTAATGAACCAGCCTGCTTTGCTCCTTGCTGTTTGTTTTTTGAACTGCCAGAAGGACACAGCATTGTTACATTGCTTTAGGAAAGCCAGTGGTACTCAGCTTTATTGTGCTTCATGTCAGTGCTGAATTTGTTGGCTCTCCAAGCCAACACCCCAAGGTCTTTGTTAAAATTAGGAGTTTACATTTTGTAGGCAATTCAATTCCTGGTTGTGAGATTCTAAGTACACCACTGATGATAGTGTCCCATTCTGCTGAGCTCATAATTTTGAATACTTTGTCATTTTATAGTAACAAAATAGAGTTTAGGAATTATCCCCATTTTTAAAATGAAGAACAGAGACAGAGAGGTTTGGAGTCTTGTCCATAATCACAAGAAGGATCCGCTGTAAGAGCCAAGGCTAAAATTCAGGAGTACCTATTTCCCCGCCCTATTATCAGACCATTAAAATATTTCATAGAGGACTCCCAGCAGTATTGTATTATCATAGCAGAATAATGTAAAACAAACTCATGAAACTTCTCTTTGTGATAATCTCATAGACAATCTACTAACCCTGAAGAAGACATGCTATAATTTATACAACATTCCAATGGAATTTTTATTCCAACTTTTACGAGACTGGGCCATCATGAATATTTACAGGGAAATATATATTTCAATTACCACGTATCTATAAGTATTAATAAAAATATAATAAATGATTTCTGGTTCAATTTTAATATTTTCTGCACTGTATAAAATTCTTCTTAAGTAAATATATATAAGTAAGTATATCACCCTCTTTCCTTTATTAGTCCAATTGTTTCGACATTCTTAAGAAATCATGACTCCCGGATCATTGGAAAATCAACACACATTTTCACTACAGATGTCACAAAGCAGTCTAAAATTGTGGAGTGACTCTTGCCCATTACAGCTTTCAGAGTAGCAGCCGTGTTAGTCTGGATCCGCAAAAAGAACAGGAGTGCTTGTGGCACCTTAGAGACTAACAAATTTATTTCAGCATGAGCTTTCCTGAGCTACAGCTCACTTCTTTGGATGCAAGAAGTGAGCTATAGCTCACGAAAGCTCATGCTGAAATAAATTTGTTAGTCTCTAAGGTGCCACAAGTACTCCTGTTCTTCTTGCCCATGACATTCCATAGCTTAATTTGCTTATGATAAGATATCCCTGTGTATCCTACAATAAAAAAGCTTGTTTTGACTAATATACTAAGTAACCATGAGATAAAGGTTACAGACAGAATGGGCCTCGCCCACCCCTGGGTTAACTCATTTTAGACCATGGAGTTATGCCAGGGATGAGTTTGATCTAGTATGTGAATATAACTGGAAAGAACATAGTCAGAATGATGCTATCATCATCTGTTGTAGAAACACAAAAATATATGCTTTGCCATCACAATATTCTCCCCTCTCACACAAAAAGTGTAAGTACAGAATTCTGAGTGCTCATTCAACTGTTACAAAATGTTTCCCAAATTCTGAGTTATACCTATGTTAAAAATATGAATATTGGGGTGCCAGCTCTCAGCCTCAGGAAGAGTAAATACCTGACTCTCGGATATTGTGTTACTTTATAGGTATTCCTCGCCAAATATCAGCGTTAATGCATAATTAAGGAGATTGAAAAACCAAGCTCTTAGAAAGGAAGGAAATTTCAAAAGTTAACAATTAGCGCTCAATTTTAGGTATTTTTAAAAAGTTATTCCTATGAGGCACTGACTATTTTCTGCTCTAAAGTTGCATAATGGTTTCCATCTGAGTCACTCTACTTTAAGACTTCACCTTTAGGGCTGAAATTCTCCATATCTGATCTCTGCCCAAAGGTGACTTTATCTGGAGTGTCTGAGCAAAAATGGCTCCACCAGTTTTGAGCACAAAGAGAATGGGGGATCATGGAATTCTATTTTTTGAACTACCACACAGATGAAAAGGTTGCATTTTTGAAGCTTAGCATGGAAACAGCCTTCTAAAAGGAGCAGTGCATAACCTTGTTCCTGAGGAACCTAGTTTGAACAAGTTACAAGCATTTGAAAATTACATATTGGGGATGTATAGTAGCTTGTCTTTTGCTAAGCCTCTAAAATGTGGACCATGAGAGCTCATCTCAGCAGTCAGCTTACCCATCACATATTTTGCTTAAGTCAGCAGAGAAGGAAGGAAAGAATCCTAAACAATTTTCACAGTCATAGAGAGATGCACAGACTTGCCTAGCATGGACTTTCTTAGGTGTAATTCAGTGGATGAGGTTGTTAATAACCTTAAAACTAACTTAGATGGGCAAGCTATGAAACTAAGGAAAGCCTTACCAATGACTGAGAAGGAAAGATACAGTAAATTGGTGTTTACAAAGTTATTAAAATACATAAGAATTTATCATACAAATCCTAAGTCGGACAATACACCCAGGACTAGAGATAGGGCTGTATGCTGTGCTTCCCTTCTCATCTACACCTGTTTTGCATGGGTGTAACTGCAGTGAATTCAATGGCATTACTCCTGATTTACATCAGTGTAAGTGCAAGGAAATTTAGGTCCCTTAAACCTGACATATCCCACACTTTGAGTTCTTAATACTGGAGCTTTAGCAGTTTTTGAATGGCTCTATCTAGTCATTATTTGCCAAACAGTACAACAGATAAAATGCAATACAAACTGTAACTTCCAATATAATTTTACATACACTTGCTAACACTTACATACAATCTTGTGACCAGCAAAGGCCACAAACAACTCTCAGATTTACAGTGAGAGGGAAGCACAGCAGGAGAACAAATATTATCTTTATCAAATTTCACAAAACTGGAGAGGATTAACAAAATGTGAAAAGTTATTTTAATAAATTAGGTGACTCGTGCTTTAAAACCCAGGTAATTTTCACAACCATCTTTTTCCTGCAATTTCACCCACAATTTCAGTCCCACGTGATTTTTAATGCTGATATCTCAGTCACCACCAAAATGAGGTGATTAATACTTTCTGTCATTTGAAAGCTGTGATCCCCACTGAGACAGATTCACTGGTACACTCCAGCTGCTTTGCACCCTGCAGCCACGAGAAGCAGCCATAAACTCAGCTTAACTACCAGTTAAAACAGGGTTATGGCTATTTTATGTCACCGGTGCAGAGCAAAGGAAACGGAGTGTGCAGGTGAATCTGCTTGCTAGCAGTTTTCAAGTCAACAGCCAGACAGGAAGTAGCAAATGTTAGCAAACTGTATGGGATTTTAAGACCTGATGTCTCATGTCTTTTCACAGCTGGAAACAAATGCTTCACTCCACTCTGAAGATGAGAAACTCCGCTTTCCAGAAGCACACAGAATGCAATTCTAACCCTTTTCCTGATTGGGACAGAGGCCCTGGTTCTACATCATGTTACACTGATGTAAAACAGGAGTAACTCCACTGGTTATGATAGAGACCTGCTGGCATAAAACTGGAGTAAAGGCCACAGATCCTCAGCTGTCATTAGTCCCTCCAAGAAATAATATTTTTGGCAATAATCCAAGACGTAATATTGCAAGTCCCAGACCTCAATGTAATGTCTTCATCTTTGAAACAACAGGACATTGCCCTGAAGTTTACACTCTAAAGAAACAGCAAGTAAAATACAAAACAAATACATGATGAGGGGCAGATCCTAACTGGAATGCCTCGCAGAACAGGTGGTCGTTGGAAATTATCTGAAGGAAGGAAGGGCAGGAGCTTGGTGTACATGAATGGGATGTACCATCCTTCTGTGACTGAACTGCTTTCTAACCTGGCTTTTCCACACCCTCCTATGAAATGTTTTGGATCAACTCTGATTTCTTTTTGATTCTTCACTTTTGCACACTATCCCAAGAAGAACTAATGTTTTTTAAAGCAGACAATAAGGCAACATTATTGTGACAGTTTGTGTCCCTATGCTCATTCTTTTTACAAAACTATAGTGGGATTTTGTAGAACGTATGGCTTGTGAGGTATCATTTAAAAACATAATGTGCTGATCATTATTGTGCTGGTAAAATATGTGTGGCAACGTTGTATGTAAAGTTTTAAAAATCTAGTCTATAACATTAGTGAGACATATACCAAGTTAAAAGAGTGGGTAGAAACCAGTTCCTCAAAGACAAAAGGCAAACTGATGTCTCAGGCCATGGCTACACTAGAGAGTTGCAGCGCTGGTGAGGGGGTTACAGCGCTGCAACTTAGGATGTGGCCACACTTGCAAAGCACAGCCAGCGCTGCAACTCCCTGGTTGCAGCGCTGGCTGTACACCCGGTCGAGCCTCGGGTGTAGCGATTCCAGTGCTGGTGATCCAGCGCTGGTCAGCAAGTGTGGACCCCACCAGCGCTTTTATTGACCTCCGGGGTATAAGGAGGTATCCCAGAATTCCTGTCCACAACAAACCGGAAAAAAGGGAGAGCTCGGAGTTCAGCCAAACTGCTTATTTAAAAAACAAACACAGCTCCTGTTTGCTGAGCGAGCGGAGGCAGGCAGGGGATTTACTTTGGAATGTTCACAGCTGTTTGCTTGAAGAGAGAAACAGCAGGCTCACACGGCAGAGGGGGAGGGGTTGCTTATCTGGTCTGACGGCTATTTAGGAGTGCATAATTTGCATTTAGTGAATGAGAGAGGAGTGGGGGAGGGGAGTCAGAACTTTTAAAATGATTGAAAGTAGGTACTGTGTGTCTTCCAGTCCTTAGAACTTGCAAGGCAGGGAGCTGAGAACAGTGTCAGCTCCAAAAATCCATTCTCTCTGTCTCCTCCACGCTCCCTGTCACATTCCACCCCACCCCCCTCTTTTGAAAAGCACGTTGCAGCCACTTGAATGCTGGGATAGCTGCCCACAATGCACCACTCCCAACAGCGCTGCAAATGCTGCAAATGTGGCCACACTGCAGCGCTGGTAGCTGTCAGTGTGGCCACACTGCAGCGCTGGCCCTACACAGCTGTACGAACACAGCTGTAACTACCAGCGCTGCAGAACTGTAAGTGTAGCCATGGTCCTAGCCAGGTGTCAACAAAACCAAACGGACTATCACCTGATTAAGTGGCCATTCTCTGGCAGGAAAAAGGGGGTGAGTGAGAAATTTACATCTTGGCAAAGAAACTGCTGAAAGTTCCTGTCACACAGACTTTCTGTCTCCTGAACCCCGGCTAGAGATGATTCTCAAGAGGAGGAAAAAGATATAAAAATGGGGAACAGTTTCCCCAACTCATCTCTCCCTTCCTCTCTACTCACAGCATCAACAACACCTGAAAGACAAAGCGATCAACACTGAACTAGGGCAGGGGGTTCTGGCTGAAAGGATTCCAGCCAGTAAGACTGCTAAAGCATGTGGTGAGAGAAACCTTTGCTTTGAATTCATTTAGCTTGTTAAGTTACATATTAGATATATTTTAACTTTTATTTACTTTTAACAAATTATGACTTTTATGCCTCATTACTTGTAATCACTTAAAAATCTATCTTTCTATAGTTAATAAACTTGTTTTCTCTAACCCAGTATGGGTTTGCATTGACATTTTTGAGAAACTTCATTTGGTATAACAAGATTTGTGCATATCATTTTCTATTAATGAAATGATGGACTTTATATGAGCTTGTGTTGTCAGGGCACTGGGCAGTACAAGATGCACATTTCCGGGGGAAAATCTGGAACTGGGAGTCTGCTGGTGTTACCCTGCAATGCAATTCATGAGTGGCTGGCTACAGCACTCATACAGAATAGTGGGGAGTGATTTACATGCTGAAGTCTGTGTGTGAGCAGACCAGGATGGTTGCTCTCACAGCAAAGCAATGTAAGAGGCACCTCAGGTTGGTGAACTGAGGGAACACAGCTGTCCATCAGTACAGATTGTGCCCTGGTTAATGTTATAGTTATAAAATAATGGTGCCCTTCTTGGAGGAGAATACATAGCTTTCTGAGGCTGCCTCTTATTCCTCTGGCCTTTTGCCAGCTCAGTGTCCATGTCTTGGAGACAGAAGACAGAATGAGGGCCAACTTGTTGAAAATGTGTGCACACTTTTGCATGAGGCTCTGGCAGGGTAAGCCTGCATACTTTAAAAACAAAATTAGGGCCTTGCTCTGTTATCACCCAGCTTCATCGGATGCATGCAGTCAAAAATACAGTAGGAAGATATATATACACAAAGAACATGAAAAAATGGGTGTTGCCATCCCAACTCTAACAAGACTAGTCAATTAAGGTGGACTATTATCAGCAGGAGAAAAAAAACTTTTGTAAGAGTTGGTATGGCAACACCCATTTTTTCATGCTCTCTATGAATATCTCTCTCTCTCTCTCCCTACTGTATTTTCCACTGCATGCATCCAATGAAGTGGGTTTTAGCCCACGAAAGCTTATGCCCAAATAAATTTGTTTTTCTATAGCTAATCTAGCATCTGCAAATGTGTTTTAATAATGGTACCTATTCAGATTAGTTTCTTATTACATATTGCTGAATCACATCTGTTTGGAGCTCTCTCAACCTAAGGAGGAGTCAGAATGTTTGCACATATGTTCAATAAGCAGAGAGCCAATTATTGGTCCTTGATTCTCCCTTCTATATAAACATTGTACATGTATCTCTAGCCTTATGAATGTGTATATATTATTTGAACTACAGATAAAACCATCTGTGTACATACTCCAATAGACGTTTAAGTTCTTGCTATGACAAACCAATATGGTATTGTTTCCACATTTGTACTGCAAAGATTTCACTTTCCACGTGCAGAACATGTAGTGTTGAACTGCTTCCGTTTCAGACTGTCTCATATAAACAAGGAGACATCTTCTCAGTGTAAATCTTCACAGCTGTTCCAAATTACACTAGCTGAGGATATGTCCCTGTGTGTGTGTATATATACATACAGGGGCGGCTCTAGGGATTTTGCCGCCCCAAGCATGACAGGCAGGCTGCCTCCGGCGGTTTGCCTGCAGAGGGTCCACCGAAGCCGCGGGACCAGCAGACCCTCCGCAGGCAAGCCGCTGAAGGTAGCCTGCCTGCCACTCTTGCGGCGCCGGCAGAGCGCCCCCTGTGGCTTGCCGCTCCAAGCACGCGCTTGGCGTATTGGGGCCTGGAGCCGCCCCTGTATACACACACACACACACACACACACACACACACACACACACACACACTCCAATTGCAGGTCAGGAAAAAAGTTGTAATGTAATGAAAGAACCACATTTCATGCATCACAGCTATGAAATATGACATTTTTAAGCAGTATAAAAACTTAAGCAATAGGATTCCAAATTACAGGTCTCTGAAGTCCAATGGTAGCTTATCTCCTATTAAGTAATGTATCTTGTACTGTATCAGAGGGGTAGCTGTGTTAGTCTGGATCTGCAAAAAGTGACAGAGTCCTGTGACACCTTATAGACTAACAGAAGTATTGGAGCATAAGCTTTCATGGGTGAATACACACTTCGTCAGACACATGCGTCTGAAGAAGTGGGTATTCACCCATGAAAGTTTATGCTCCAATACTTCTGACTGTATCTTGTACTGATTGTTCACTGCTTCAACACTATACTTCAAGTAGTTTAAAGCATGAAAGCAGGTTAAAGTTTGTAAATGTAGCATCTAGACACATAAAGGGTAACAAGAAAACATTCTATAAATACATTAGAACAGTGGTCCCCAACGCAGTGCCCGCGGGCGCCATGGCGCCCGCAGACGCATCTTAATGCGCCCACGTCCTGGCCCCCAGGAGAGCACCCGCCGAAATGCCGCCGAATTTCAGCGGCATTTCGGCAGGGACGCCTCTCGATGACGACGCTTGTCACCGAGAAATGACGTCATCTTGAGGTATCGCCCTCGAATTTCGGCAGGGATGCCTCTCGCTGATGCCGCTTGCCGTTGACAAGTGACGTCATCGAGAGGTGTCGCTCCCGAATTTGGGCAGCAACACCTCTCAATGATGCCGCTTGTCGATGGCAAGCGGCGTCATCGAGAGGCATCGCCGCTGAAATGCCGCCAAAATTCGGTGGCATTTTGGCGGGTGCTGCACTGCCGCAGTGGTCCTTCGGCTGGTGCCAGCCAGCCAAAAAGGTTGGGGACCACTGCATTAGAAGAAAGAGGAAGACCAAGGACAGAGTAGGCCTCAATGATGGGAGGGAAATAACAACAGAAAATGTGGAAATGGCGGAGGTGCTTAATGACTTCTTTGTTTTGGTTTTCACCAAGGTGGTTGGTGGAGACTGGATGTCTAACATAGTGAATGTCAGCGAAAATGAGGTAAGATTAGAGGCTAAAATAGAGAAAGAACAAGTTAAAAATTTCTTAGACAAGTTAGATGTCTTCAAGTCACCAGGGCCTAATGAAATGCATCCTAGAATACTCAAGGAGCTGACTGGGGAGATAGGTGAGCCATTAACAATTATCTGTGAAAAGTCATGGAAGATGGGAGAGATTCCAGACCACTGGAAAAGGGCAAATATAGTGCCCATCTATAAAAGGGGAAATAAGGACAACCTGGGGCTTTACAGACCAGTGAGCTTAACTTCTGTACCTGGAAAGATAATGGAGCAATAATGGAGCAAATAATTAAACAATCAATTTGCAAACATCTAGAAGATAACAAGGTGATGAGTAACAGTCAGCATGGATTTGTCAGGAACAAATCATGTCAAACCAACCTTATTGCCTTCTTAACAGGGTAACAAGCCTTGTGGATAGGGGTGAAGTGGTAGACATGGTATATCTTGACTTTGGTAAAGCTTTTGATACTGTCTCGCATGATCTTCTCATAAACAAATTAGGAAAATGCAACCTAGATGGAGCTATTACAAGGTGGGTGCAAAACTAGCTGGAAAACCATTCCCAGTGAGTAATTATCAGTGGTTCACGGTCATGCTGGAAGGGCATACAAGTGGGGTCCCGCAGGGTTCAGTTCTGGGACTGGTTCTGTTCAATATCTTCATCAATGATTTAGAGAATGGCATAGAGAGTACACTTATAAAGTTTGTGGACGATACTAAGGTGGGAGGGATTGCACACATACAAAATGGGAAATGGCTGTCTAGGAGAGTACTGCTGAAAGGGATCAGGGTCACAGTGGACCATAAGCTAAATATGAGTCAACAGTGGGACACTGTTGCAAAAAACAAACAAACATCATTCTGGGATGTATTAGCAGGAGTGTTGTAAGTAATACTCAAAAGTAATTCTTCTGCTTTACTCTGCACTAATTAGGCCTCAACTGGAGTATTGTGTCAAGTTCTGGGTGCCACATTTCAGGAAAGATGTGGACAAACTGGAGAAAATCCAGAGAAGAGCAATAAAATGATTAAATGTCTAGAAAACAAGACCTATGAGGGAAGGCTGAAAAAATTGGGTTTGTTTAGTCTGGAAAAGAGAAGACTGAGAGGGGACATCATAACCGTTTTCAAGTACATAAAAGGTTGTTACAAGGAGATGGAAGAAAAAAATTTCATCTTAACCTCTGAGGATAGGACAAGAAGCAATGGGCTTAAATTGCAGCAAGGGCAGTTTAGGTTGGACATTAGGAAAAACTTCCTAACCATCAGGGTGGTTAAGCACTGGAATAAATTGCCTAGGGAGGTTGTGGAATCTCCATCACTGGAGATTTTTAAAGAGGTTAGACAAACACCTGTCAGGAATCGTCTAGATAATATAGTCTTACCACGGGACTGGAGTAGACGACCTCTCGAGGTCCCTTCTAGTCCTATGAATCTATGATCTTTTTCTGAAAGTGTAAGAATGTTTTCAAAGGCAGTGGATTTTATCTAGAATATTACACAACGCCAGCATTACCATGCATTCAGTTCAGTGGTCTGTTCAGTGAATCATTACAGTTTGCCTATGTGCAGATTTAGTCTTTAATAAAGCAAGTTTATAGAACACAGTTATCTGCTTTTCTTTGCTTCTAAATAAAATATGCAAACTATGGAGTTTGTGGGTAGGAGATAGGAGAAGATGAAAAAGGCCTTTTATGTTGCAGCTGTTAAAAATTGAAACTTTTCTCAGAAAAATAGAATGATGAAGATAATTTGGAAACAAGTCTTCCTGCTTTACTTACACAGCCCCACAGATGTGCACAGTGCATCATGAAACAAATACAGACAAATTCACTGCCCACAAGAACAACACTGGAAGGAGTGAGATAACACAGGGAGAGAATGGTAAAGGGGAAGGATGAAACTGAGGATAATAAGATTACATGATCACATGGGGGGCTCTCACTCCTTAACCCCCTTAAGAGTAAAAACTTGAGAAAACTTGAACTGATAGCAGAAAGGTTGTTTTTAAAACCTGATGTAAAGTAAATAAAATGGGCTGTGGATTTAGCCTAAGAAGTTAAATTGGGTGAAATCTGTATTTGAATTCCTCTAGGGACACAGCTAGCATGGAATTTTGTAAAACAAACAACCAAAAAACTTATGGAGAATAGTCTCCTATGGACATCACCTTTAATTTGGTCATATTTATACTAAAATCAGATATAGTGTGTGTGGAGGTCTCTAAGGCTTCTTTGGGTGCTGAATGGAGGTTTGCGTCACTGAGATAAAGCAGGCCATCACCTATAAAGAGTGATTTTATGATCTTTAGCATAGACGCTGATGGCCTGAGTACCTGGAGAATTTCTGATAGCTATTGCAAGAGATTCAAGGATTAAAACAAACAGAAGAGACGATAAAGCACGTTCTTGTGTCACTCTTCAAGGGAGAAAGTCTCTGGTTAGGAGCCATTCCAATGAAGGAAAGCACACAGTGAATTACTAACAGAGATTATAAATTGAAGAATGAACTTATCTCCAGTATCCACAAATCATAGTCCAAAAGAGAGAATGGCAATTAAGGAAGCTGTACATGTCAATGCCATGTTTCACTCAAAAAATAAGAAACAATAGTTAAAAACAGGCAATTGGAGAAATATATTAATGCAACACATACACTATAATAAATGAAAGATGCTTCTGGACAGCTTAGCCCCTTTTGCAAGCAGTAAAAGACAATCAGATCATAAGAGTTTTTTTTAAATTTTCTTCTACTTTCAGGTCTGTACAAGATCAGGTTTATTGGTGAATACATAAAAAAGCATTATATCTTGCTGCTTAATATTGCATTCCTTTGCTTAGAGAGTTTCTTGTTACACAGTGCTATACCTCTACCCCAATATAACGCAGTCCTCAGGAGCCAAAAAACCTTACCATGTTATATTGAACTTGCTTTGATCCACCGGAGCACACAGGCCCCCAGAGCGCTGTTTTACCATGTTTTACTGCGTTATATCCAAATCTGTGTTACTGTTATATCGGGGTAGAGGTGTACTATATTTCGGCTTGCAGAAGGTGGTGATGTAAAAGCTGATGCAGAAGTCAATAGTTATTGTACAAGTCACTGTGAACGTTGTCTTCATCCACGAGAACAGTGGATGATTAGTTGACAATAGACAAAATCTTGAGAGGTGCTGAGCTCCCCCATCGAGCTCTCCCATCTGCTATAAGTTAGTAGGATCTGCATGTGCTCAGCGCCTCTCAAGATTGGGCCCAGTGCAATCAACCAGAATACATTTTTTAAAATGTATTCAGATTTAAATAATAACTTTATAATACTACAACAAAACCCTTATTCAAACAGGAACTCTGCTAGCCAGCTACCTTCAAAAGAGCTTCTTTCCATTCCTGCATCTTTCAGGGAAGCAAATGCTGAGTCCTCTCCAAAAACCCTATCAAACAGATGTATTAGTGCTGATGGAAAGTATCAGGTGGAGAACTCTGGATTCTGAAGACTTGTTTATCACCACAACAGGTAGAGCACAGTCATTAAGAATGCAAGATTCTTCAAAACACACCACCTCCAAGCATCATCTCTGTTCTACACTGTCTACCTCTGCCACTGTCTACCACTGCCATAGGGGATAGTTCAATGACAAATGAGACAGAACAGAGATACCAATTAGTGCCAATTGTGAGGTGAACATTTTCCCAGCAGGAACTGGGCTAAAGTCATTGACTGTTTCATCATGGCCCCCAATCATCCTTCAGATGCTAATGTATGGCTATTACTGACCAGGTCCAAAGTCAAACTGATAATCTAAATGAGAAAAGGGACTAGTAATGGAAGACAGAATCTAAGCCATCCATTTCCTTACTCTTGTTTCTAAACTATGTCTTAGTTCTACAAAAGAGTTGGGAGAAGACTTCTAACTTCATATCATAGAATAGCAGGGTTGGAAGGGACCTCAGGAGGTCATCTAGTCCAACCCCCTACTCAAAGCAGGACTAATCCCCAAACAGATTTTTGCCCTAGATCCCTAAATGGCCCCCTCAAGGGCTGAGCTCATAACCTATGGTTTAGCAGGCCAACATTCAAGCCACTAAGCTATCCCTTCCTTCCTTCCAACCCCATGCTAGCTTCTTTATTGATTTGGAAGAGATTGCAAACATCGTATTAATGAAACTCACAGAAGATAATAACTTGAGAGGAGTTAACACCAGTCATGACAAAGGACTAATACAAAGGGAAATGGGGAGACAAAAAGCATGGGGAGAAAACAACAAATGAAATTTAATCTGGAAAAAGGCAGTGAAATAACATCATAAATATAACATAGTAACATGAAAGGGTATTCTGGGCCCTGTTCTGCACTGCCTGTAATGGTTGACACCTGATTTGGTAGCATTTTATATCTACTTTGCACTTCAGTCCATGACTACACAAGGTGCAGGGCACAAGACAATCAGACCCAGTGAATCTAGGAGAAAATAATCCAAAATACATGCATGCAAATGTAAGCAGCAGCCTGGGAAGCAGGAATACTGAAAGAGATGAGTAATCTGGCATAGAAACAAGAGATTGAATGTTGCTTCCTAGGTGCTACATTTCTCGTAAGTTGGAACTGGATACAAGCACAAGCTGTACTGCATATACATTGACGTAAAATCAATGTGTGTTTTAATTTGGTGAGAATTTTTAAAGCATTTAAAAATATACTATTTTAAGACACTGCCACAGAGCATATGCAAGTACTGCCTGGCAAACACAAGTGGTGTCATAGGAAAGGACTTCCCTCTCCCAATATGAACCAGATCTAAAAGGGAAAGCACTTAACAGCTTGAGATCCCTTGATCTTGATCTGATCCCAAACCTTCAACTTGACTGACTGCAAGCCTGCAGGTATACATACAGTCCCGCAACTCCATATCCATGGGGCTCTGGATGAAAGAGAAGGAACACTCATATGCCAATCTTTGCAGAATCAACCACATTTAGTCTCTTCACCTAACCATGCAGCATTAATTTATATTACAAGGGCCAGACAAACTGCTAATATGCTGACCTTGAAATTAGCAAATTAAGGGCCAAATCCTGCTCCAGCAAGTCTTGTACAGGAAGCAGGAATGCTGCCTAGTACATTGGTCCTATGGTCCAGGGATCCTGACAGGATTGCAGGAGGAATGAGCCATGAGGCTCACACTGCTGTACCTTTGTAATGGAGTAGGTCACGTGTCAAGCTAGTGTGTGCTACAAGCAGTCTTTTGGGGGACTGGCCACATCCCTCAGCAGAAAAACCATGCCATGATGTGCCAACTGATGTTGTAGCCCCTCCCTCTCCTTAGAGATCTCTTGAGCAGAGGTTCCCAAACTGTAGGCCATGGTCCAAAGGTGGGCCATGACCCAGTTCCAGGTGGTCCGCCATCATGGGTGGAGTTTTGGCAGAGCTGGGTAATGGCCGCCGCACCCTCCAGCCTCAGGTAGGTGTAGTCCTCGGTGCTGGGAATCACTGGGTGCTGGAGGTCACAGTGACTGAGTAGGATGGGATGGCCCAGCCCGGCGCACACACAGCCACAAGGAGTGGAGCTGTCCCACTGTGTCAACTAGGGACTGAGCACACAGCCTGGCCCTGCAGCAGCAGCAGCACCCCCTCGGACACAGCCCCTCCCGACACCCTGAGTTTCACCCCTGGCTGCACCCTGAGCTACCCCACTCTCAGCACACAGCCCCTAACTACACCCTGCCTGCACCCTGAGCTACCCTCCTCTTTGCACAGAGCCCCTAGATACTGCTGCCTGCACCCTGAGCTGGCTGAAAGGCTGAAAATTGTAGACGAGATCAGGCTGAGCCTCACTAACATATATCCCCAGCTGGAAAAACTGAACAAGGAGAAGCAGGCACATCCATCCCATTAAAAAGACTCCTGGTCTAGAAGTTATTTTATAT